>NW_024069024.1:0-102425 GCF_009389715.1 Phoenix dactylifera | reverse complement strand
GGGTTCGACCCATCCGGTATGGTGCACATCGACTATAAAGTCTGCGAGTGCTTGTCTTTGATCGCCGGTCTGGCGCCGGTACCAATGTCGAATTCCCCGAGCTCAATGGCCCATTTGGTATCCGACCCGCACGATCTGATCTCTGCAGGATCTGCTGACCGGCTGGTCGGTCAGACACAGCCACTGTATGATCTGAAAGTAGGTCGGAGCCTCCGAGCCGAGATGACCAAAGCATAGGCAGTCTTCTCAAGCTTGGAGTATCGGGTCTCGGCGTTCCCTCAAGACCCGCTGGTGTAGTATACTGGCTTTTGGAGTTTGCCCTCCTCTCGGACCAGGACCGAGCTTACTGCTACAGGGGAGACAGCTAGATACAAGTAGAGGAGCTCACCCTTGAGGTTTTATGAGCAGGGGAGGGAAGCCAGGAGATGCTTAGTTCTTCAAAAGATTGCTGGCACTCGTCGACCACAAAAAGTTCTTCGGCGTTTCTTGAGGGCTGCAAGAATGGAAGGCAGCGCTCGGCCGAGCGGGAGATGAATCTCCCGAGGGCTGCGACTCGGTCTGTGAGCCGTTGTACCTCTTGACCGTCCTGAGCGTCATCTCTTGGAGGGCTCGGATCTTCTCTGGATTGCCTCAATTCCTCGTTGTGTAATGATGAAGCCGAGGAATGTTGCCGGAGGTGACCCGATGCACATTTAGCTGGATTGAGCTTCATCTGTACTTTCGGAGGTGGAGAATGCTTCATTGAGGTCGGCTATGTGGTCTTGCCCACCTTGCTCTTCACCAGCATGTCATCCACGTAGACCTCCATGCTTCGCCTATTTGTCTTTGAAGATTCGGCTGACCAGCCTTTGATAAGTTCCCCGGCATTTTTCAAGTCGAATGGCATTACCTGTAGCAGTAGGTTCCCCCGTCGGTGATGAAGGCTGTCTTTTCTCATCTCTTGGCGCCATGCGGATCTGGTTGTATCCGGAAAAGGCGTCCATGAATGCCAGCAGCTCGTGACCCGAGGTGGAGTCCACGAGTGGTCGATGCTGGGAAGTGGAAAGCTGTCCTTCGGGCAGGCTTTATTCAGGTTGGTTTAGTCCACGACATACGCCACTTCCCGCTGGCTTTTTGTGACGAGGACCACATTGCGAGCCATTCCGGGTAGGATATCTCCCGGATGAAGCCGGCTTCAAGGAGCTTGCCGACTCCTCGGCGCCTGCTCGTTGTCGTTCAGGGCGGCGCCTCGCTTCTTTTGCCGCACGGGCTTGCAGGTCGGCTTCACCTTGAAGCCGGTGGACCATGACCTCCGGATCTATCCCCGGCATGTCGCAGGCGACCATGCGAAGACATCCATATTGTCCCGTAGGAAGTTGACGAGGCGACTCCTCTCGTGTTTTGCCAAGGCCAGAGCCCGACCTGCAACGGTTAGCTCGGAAAAGTTCTCTCGTAAGGGAACTTGAATTAACAACTCACTAGGCTCTACCCGCTTTTTCTGGGGTTGATCCGTGCCTCCATAACTTCAGTTGGGCTGGTCAGTTGTTGGGGCAGGCACCTCGGCTGGTCGTCTTGCCCGTGGTCGCTAGGTAGCATCGCCTTGCACCATTTGGTCCCCTCGAACTTCACCGACTCCCTGGCTGGTGGGGAATCGCATCAGCAGGTGGAGTCGAGACACTGCTCGGAGGGCTTGAGTCTTGGCCTTCCGAGGATGGCATTGTAAACCGAGGGCAGGCGTATTACAAGGAAGCTCATACCCACGGTACTTTCACAAGGGCGAGCCCGGCTGTGACCAGAAGGTCGATCTCGCCCTCTACTGGGACTGAATCCCCAGTTGAATCCAACTAACGGAGCATTCATCCTCCGTAGTTGCTCTTTTGTCATCCCCATTTTACAATAAGCACCAAAATACAAAACATTCGCCGAGCTTCCATTATCAACCAGGATGCGTTTACATCAAATTTATTTATGATCATGGAGATGACCACGGCATCATCATGGGGAGTTTCGACTCCTCTAGATCATCATCTGAGAAGGAGACGGCTTCAGAGGTGCGCGGGCGCTTCGAGGAGGCTTCTCCCCTGAGGCTTCCCCAGCCGAGGTCCCGCTCGGATAGTGTTGATGACGCCGGCGATGGGCCTGTTGGCATTTGAACCTTCAGGCTGTGCTGCTCCTCGGCTGGCTTCTTCCCTTCACGCCGGCCTTGCACAAACCGATCGAGCACCCCTCGGCGGATGAGTGCTTCGATCTCATTTCGGAGCTGGTAAACTCTCGGTATCATGGCCGTGATCCCGGTGGAAACGGCAATACTTCCGGAGATCACGCCGATTCTGGTGTCTGGCTTCGGAGGTGGGAGCCGGATGCAATCCCGACTCTCAATCTCCATGAGGATTTCAGCCCGAGGAGCGTTAAGGGGAGTGTATCTTTCATACCTCCCTTCGGGCGTGCGGGCCCGCTGTGGGAACCTCTGCTGTAGTGTCCCCTCAACCGGGTGGACTCTTCGGCGGGGCAGATTCTTAGCTCGCGCGAAGATGAGCTTCTGGGCTGGCCGCGCTCCTCGCGGCTCTCTCTTGGGGTTCTGCTCGGCCCCGCCCCGCCTAACGGCCACGGCTTCCTCAGCCTTGGCGTACTTCCGCGCCCGGGCGAACATCTCGGTGAGGTCCGCAGGGAAATTCTTCTCAATCGAGAAGAGGAATCTGTAAGACCGGGCTCCAGTCTTCAACGCCGACATGGCGATTGACTGGTCAAGCTCCGGACCTCCCATGTTGCGGCGGTGAACCGATCCAAATACTCTTTGAAGGACTCTCCCTCCTTCTGCTTAATGTCCAGGAGGGAGTCGGACGTCCGTCGCTGGGGCTGGCTGGCGGCGAAGTTGCCAGCAAATTGTCTGCCGAGCTGCTCAAAGGATGAGACAGTACTCGGCTTCAGCCCGGCAAACCACAGCCGGGCTGGTCCTCGGAGTGTCGCGGGAAAAGCTTTGCACATCATGGCCTCCGAGGCTCCTTGTAGGGCCATTAAGACCCGGTAACTCTCCAGGTGGTCAAGGGGATCAGCCTTGCCGTTGTAAGGCTCCACCTGGGGCATCTTGAACCGTAGTGGAACCGGTTCATCTTCAATCTCCGGGGAGAAGGGCGACTTCGTATTGAACTCGAAGTCGCCGTCATGTCCTGATTTTCTCCCGTGGAGTGCTGGATTTGGCGCTCCAGCTTCTCGACCTTCTTGTCGAGTTTGCCATTCTGGAGGATCGCTGCAGCGGTTCGTTCGAGCGCAGGTTGCCCTGGAACCGACTCAGCTTCTGAAGGCTGTGGCCAGCCTCCGTGGCCCCTGGCTGGGTGCTCTCTCCAGAGGGAGGCCTGGACTTGGGAGTCCTGACCTCGAAGGGGAAGTCCGCTTGTAGGGGGCTCCGGTTGAACTGGAGCCGGAGGAGGCGGTGCCGTTGGGTGCCCTGGGCTGCAGGCTTTGGACAGCGGTAGCCAGGGCTGCACCTGTTGCACCAGGGCATCAAACTGCTCCGCCCGAACTTGATGAACTGACTCAGCCGGAGGTGGTGAGTTTCGGACGGAATGCTCAGGACTGGGTGGAGGACGTCGAGAGGCATTGGAAGCTCCTTTGCTTCTTAGCTTCATGGCAGCGAACTCGGGCCCTTCCTCTAGCGCCAACTGTTGCTGGAAATTGGACCCGGGGGCCGCCGCGAAGCCGGGGAAGGTGGAGCTCCGCTGCGGGAGGTCGGACGGCGGTGCGCCGGCCGGCCGCGTCCTCCGAAGGCTGTGGAGAGTGGGGTGAGCGACGAAGAGGGCGTCCTGTCCTGTCCTGTCCTGCAGAAAGAAGCCGGTGGCCGGGCTCCCCGACCCCGGCCCTCCGATGCTTAAGTCAGAGGGGCCAATATATGGAGAGAGCAAGGAAGAGAGTATATGGAGAAAACAGCAAGAATATTTGGATAAGATAAAGATGAAGAGGATGATGTCCTCAGTTGTGTCTGTGTTGTTTTCTCTTATCCCGGTCCCGTCCCTCTCCCTTTTTCCCCAGGTTTTCTTTTATAGAAGGATTTTTGTTACCTGGGAGGTGACAGGAGGTTTGTCCTGTTTTGTAATAATTGGGCACGATTTGGCCCATTAATGGCGTAGTGGAGATAAGGCCGACTCGGACCGGAGTCAGGGAGTTGTCACGGTCGATCGGAGCTGTTGGAGTGGTTGAACCGCCGGCCGTGGTGGGCCTGGGATCCGTGGATGGTAAGTGCATTTATTACCGAGTGAACCGGCGGTCAGGGAGAGCCATACGCTCTGATGGTTCAGTGATCCGGAGATCGTCTTGGGCCGTGTTCATTAAATGACTGAGTGCATCGGAGACTTGAGGGGGTCTCATGCATTAATGGCAGGTTGTGCCGAATACCTGCGGAGATCTTATGCCTTTGATGGCTTTGGAGATAGTGGCAGGTCGTAGTGGAGTCGCGTGTATAGCCGCCAGACCTTTCGAGAAGGTTAGGCAAGGCATCGGCTCGGCAGGGGTGCCGAGCCGAGCTGGTCGCCTAGAGGGGCGCCCTGTGGCGGGGTTGCTTCTAGTACTTCTGCTCGGGGCCCTTTGGGCGAGCGTCTTGTGCTCTTCGGTTGGTTTCCTGGTCGGCGCTTTCTGGTCGACTCTTTCTAGCCGACTCTTTCTGGTCATTTTGGTTGGGCGCCTCTTCTTGGCGCTCTCTCTGGTCGGCGCTCTCTAGCCGAGCACCCTGCTGGTCGGCACTCTTCGGTCGAGCGCCTTTCCGGTCGCACTCTTTGGCCGAGCATCTTCCTGGTCGGCGCTCTTTGGCCGAGCGCCTTTCCGGTCGGCGCTCTTTGCCGAGCGCCTCCGTGGTGGTATGACTTGGGGTTTTTCCCCCAACACCCAACTCTATCGTTCTTCTTTTTATGACCTTTTGTAATTCTTTTGGTTTTCAATTGAGAAAGTTGCATGTTTTTTCTCCTTTTTTAAGTTTCTGTTTTGGAAGTATGTTGTTTTTCTGAAAAGTTGAATAAATATGCGGCTCGTTGGGATTTTTGAATCTATGTTTGATGAGAATTGAGGGTTCGATTATCTATTATTGGTTTAAATCCTGAAAAAATGGACACTGAGGGTGAAACATGAGTTCTGTTTGATGTGTTGTTTCTTGGATAAAGGAAGTTGCTTGTTTTAATGGTTTTCTTAATTTTTGGTTGGGGTTTTCAAGTATGGTGGTGTTTAAGAATCAGCAAGGTGCTTTCTGGACAGAATTGAAGATTGTGATGGGCATTAAACATTAGCATTGTGATGAAAAAGACTGTCTTTGCCTTGACACTATCCATCCAAGCCATGTCATCAAGACCCTAGGAAAGAATGAAAATCTTGTTCAATCTGCATTCTCTCTTACACCTCCCCTTGAAGCTCTTGGATTTTCTCTTGACTATGTGTGTGCAAAGTCCAAGCACCAGCTCAGCTTGTCACTTGCACTAAATTAGTCACCATACCCACTGCATTGATCTTGAAATTTGTTAAGAATTATTCAATATATCATGGACCTAATTTTTATTTTGTCCAAGTTGAAATTGTGGGTGACCCCCTAAGTAGAATTGGGCACTGGGCCGGGCCGCCCACGGCCCGGCACGAAGCGGGCCGTGCCGGGCACGGCCCGATAGCTACAGTGCCTGGCCGTGCCTGGCACGGCCCATTTAAGGGGGCCGTGCTGGGTCACAGGTTACTGGCCCGCGGGCCGAGCCCGGCACGGCCCGCTTCGGGCCTGGCCCGGCACGGCCCGCTCTAGGCCCGCGGGCCAAGCACGGCACGGCCCGCGGGCCAGCCCGGCACGGCCCATAAGGGCCTGGGCCGGGCTGGCCCGCGGGCCTGGCACGGTCCGGGCCTGGGCCCGGCCCGGCCCGATAAAAATTAATGCTTCATAAATTTTTTTAATAAATTAATAAATATTGAAAACTAAGGATTTATGAATATAAAGCCACCTTAATGGTGGGGGGTTTGGCATAGACCCCTACCAGTTATTAATTTAAATCAAAATGGTACATGAAGGGAGGTTTGGACCTTGGTCTGACCTCCAGAATACAATAAGAAAGGGCCGAGGTTTGGACCTTGGTCTGACCTCCAGAATACAATAAAAATGTACAATTATAAAAAATTAAGAAATCTTACTAATCATCAGTGATTCAGTGAATCAGTATTCACTCTTCAGTCTTCAGTAGTGTTCGTATCATCATCATCAGAGGATGTTGTATTATGTCCACCTTTATCTTGAAGTCTTGCCTCAGCATCCAACCAATCTTTGAAGCAGAGAAGCATCTCCACCGTTTCGCCCGTCATCCTACTTCTCTTTTCGTCAAGAACACGCCGACCTGCACTAAAAGCGGATTCCGATGCTACCGTGGACATCGGCACAGCTAAAATATCGCGTGCAATTGCAGACATAACAGGATATTGATTTCTAACACTCTTCCACCAAGATAATACATCTAGATTCTCTATTTGATTTTCATCATATGCAGACTGAAGATCATTTCGTAAATAAAATTCTAGTTCACTACTTAAAGATGAAGAAGATGAAGATAAACTTGAAGCATGTGTGTGTCTTCTCTGTGCAATGAATGAAAAAATAGATGACGAACGAGAACTACTAGAAGAAGGAATAGAGGTTTGTATTTGTGTTCTAGATCCACGAATTTTTCATCATATATAGCATAAATATCATAAAGAAGTTGTTTTACCTCATTTTTAGCAGGTTCAGGATCTTTAATCATATTTTCACAGTATGCATCAAGTAAAATTAGCACGCCATTTAATTTAACTCTAGGATCAAATACAGCAGCTAAGTTATGCATTAGGACATATCTTGTCCCAATACTCATTCCATTTAGATTCTATTAGGTCAATAATAGGCATTAAAACATCATCATATCTATGTTCTGAAAATTTTTGACTAATTATATATGCTTGTTGTAAAAATGAACATGAAGTTGGATAATAAATACCAGAAAGAACATTGGTAGCATTATAAAAACTAAGCAAAAAATCTTCCAAAATTTTTCCTTTATTCCAATCAGTTTCAGTCAATGTAAAGCCTAATCCACGATCATTAATATATGCACTTAATAAGTTTCTATATGGGTATGCATCATGTATCATGCTATATTTGAGTTCCAACGAGTAATTACATCAAGTTTAAATTTTTTAAAACGTTTACCATGATTTATACATAGTTCCTTAAATTCTTGAAGTCTTGATCTTGAAGCATGAATAAAAGAAACTGCATTTCTAATTTACCAATCACATCTTGAATCATACCCATGCCAGCTTGAACAGAAAGATTTAAGATATGACATGCACATCTAATATGCAATAAATTTCCATCTAACATGGGATGCAATGAGTCTTTTAATAATGCAACAGCAGAATTATTATTAGATGCATTATCAAAAGTAATAGACATAATTTTATCATTAATATTATATGAACATGCAGTTTGATAAATGATATTTGAAATTTGTTGCCCAGAATGTGGAAAATGAAAAGCACGAAAAGCAAGAATACGTTTATTTAATTGCCAATCATTATCAATATAATGAGCAGTAATGGCAATAAAACAATTACTACCTACAGATGCTGACCAAATATCAGAAGTTAATGAAATTTTTACATTTAAAGTAGAAAGTGTTTCAATTAAACTTTGTTTCATTGCTAAAAAATTAGTCATAGCTACTCTTCTAAATGTACGCCTACTAGTTCTTTTGTAAGCAGGTTGTAGGTTTAATTGAACATATTCTTCAAAATTAAAAGATTCACATAAACTAAAAGGTAATTCATCCTTAACTATCCATTTTTACAAGTGCTTTTCTTTGATTTTCATGATTATATGCAAAATTACCTATAAGTAATCCCCCTTGTATATTAAGGGTACTTTGAGTTTGAACATGAGAATCATGCATCCTATGACTCTCTTGATGTCTTTTTAAATGCCCTGTTCCCCCACTACTACTACAACTATAAAGTTTGGCACATTTTTTACATTTAGCTTTACAGACTCCATCAACCAAAACTCTATCAATTCATTCCATACAGCACTAGTCCTCTTACGAGAAGAGGTTTGATCTTCACTCGGTTCACTAGTTCTAGAGGAACTAGGAACATGGGGTTGGGGATTAGTTTCTTCTCCCTCAGAAACAGGAGGAATGCCAAACTGACTTTCCTCAAAAGATGACATATCTAAATTGATGAATTCAAAAAATAAAAACTAACCACAAGGAGGATTGGAGGAATTGAGTAGAGGGTCGGAGGGCAGAGGCAGAGCCGCAGAGCCGAGATTCTGAGCTTCCTCTTGTGCTCTCAACAGGAGTGACCTTCTCTTCTCAACAGGAACCTCCTCTTGTGTAGCACTTGAACACTTGCTAAATGCAAACTAAAAATTAAATTGCTAGAAGAGCACTTTAGAAGAGAGAAATAATAGTAGTAGAGAAGGAGAGAATAGTTGGTTTGGTGTGGTGAGAATGAGGGAGGAAAGGGCTATTTATAGAAGCCCAAAATTTTTTTTTCCCAAATACCCCTCAATTCAGCCGTTATTGGACTGTTGGGAGGGGTAAAAAGGTCATTTTCCCCAAAATAGCCGTTGGAAACGGCTATTTTCCTCCCCCCTCTCCAGACGGGCCGTGCCTGGCACGGCCTGTTTGCGCCCGTTACGGGCCGTGCCTGGCACGGCCCGTAGCGTGCCGTGCCCGGCCCGGCCCGCCAATAGACGGGCCTGGGGCCGGGCCGGGCTTCCTTTTGCGCCCGGAGACGGGCCGTGCCGGCACGGCCCGCTTCATAAGCGGGCCGGGCCAGGCACGGCCCGTTTAGACCTTGGGCCCGGTGGGCCTGGGCCGGGCCGGCCCGGCCGGCCCAGGCCCACCGGGCCTGATGCCCAACTCTACCCCTAAGTTAAGGAAAATAAGGGCCCTTAATCAACGACTCTAGTTATCAAAAAACAGAGATGGGTGTTTGGTGGAGTCCGAATCAAAAATATATAAAGAAAAAAGGTGGTTTGCGAGACTTCTATGGAGGCATAACCCAGTGGCCACATCTTGTCACTGAATTCCCCTTATTTATTATCCATGTTCCATTCCTTTCATGACCCCAACCCAAGTAGTCTAGATTATCTCAGATAATTGGAAAAAATTTCCAGTATTAAATATCATTAATCTTTTGCATTTTTTGTTTGCAGAATGAGGAAGCCTGTTGAGCCTGTTGAAAATATTCTGGTAGAAGGTGACAGGAGTGTGGAAATACGGAGTTGGGCGCAATCGATATTTGCAAAACAAGAAAGTGCAATATATTCAGTCAAAAGAAAAACAATCTTTGCGAGCTCGATACATATATGGTTTTATATTTTTTCTAACAAATTTATTGGCCTGGTTTGTTCGTGACTACGGGCACAAACTTCTCCATATTCTTCATTGTGTGTCGCTATATTCTCCAGTCCATCATGTATGCCTCTTCATATTGAGAATTTGACAACTATATTAAATAAGTTCATGCTTTAGTTAATAATTTCGATAAGAACTTCATAACTAAAATGAATATTACTCTAAGCTGTGATCTTTATACTCAGATCTGCTACTTATTGACTAATAGTTCCAAACTTTGTGTATGGAATGGATAAATCCTTTGCAATTCTTTCTTATTCATAACCAAATTATAATGTACTCAAAACTTCCTCGATACTAAAATTTTCTTCTCTTGAACCATCTTTAATTATCACAACAGTACTAGTTCAATGAATAAATAATTTTGTTTTGAAAGGAAAATGAATAATGCATGTTTTTACAGATATATCATGGGTATATTAAATACCTTTCTAAGTTTCCTTTGAGAAAAGAGTATCTTTGTAATTGTAATCTGCTATAATCCATTTCCTTATTTTACTAAGAAATAGTTAGCTCAATTAATCTTGGAAGAATAACATTTTTAATTTTTAGGTTGCTTATCTCACATTGGGAAGCAACCCGATATATTTACACTGGTATATTAAATACCTTTCTTTTGTTTTGGGAAAAGAGTATCTTTGTAGTTGTAATCTGCTATAATCCATTTCCTTATTTTATTAAAAACAGTTAGTTCAATCAATCTGGGAAGAGTGGCACTTTTAATTTTTAGGCTGCCTATCTCACATTGGGCACTAATCCAATATATTTACAGTAACAAACTTCTTCACTTCCTAATTACATGGTGGATCATAAATAGAAACTTTAAGCAGGAGATGTGCCATACGATTTACAAGCTTATTATCATGTAAATCATGTTGTTACATTTTAATTATCTTTCCAGATATTACAGTATGTGGAATTGATGGTGATGAATGTTTTCATGCTGCAGGCGTGCTTTGTATAAGCTTAGGGTGCTTCATATCCTTCAATAAAGACAATTCAGTGAGCCTCCAGTTTTTTTCTAGGTAAAGTCTTGTATATAGCTATTCATTATCATTATTATCATAATATGACATACTAATTGTTTCAAATAAAGTCCTTCATGGCTGTAATTCCACACTTACATTTTGTGGAAGAAATGGTTCAGTGGGAATAAACTTCTGAAAAGTTAATCTATTAGGAGCCTTGACAAATATTTTCAGATATTTTTCTCATTTATGTTTGTCACTACACTTAGAGCTGAGAAGCTGCAAGAAGCTCGCAACTCATGGCATTCTAGATGTTGGGCTTTAAAGGTTGCTATATATCTATTGTCAGTGATGGCTCCATTCATCATCCCTTCACGTTTCATCCAATTATATGGTATGCTAAAAGTCATCGAGTGTGACATTTATGTTACTGAATGTAATTGTATCATTTAATTTAACTGAAACAGTTTATGTAGTTTCTCTAGAACATGGAGGTTTCTTTCCTGTTCTTATTTAATCTACAAAACTGTATTATCGTTATGCCAATTTCTTCCATGACAAAGCAGTGCATCTTTCCTCTCTCTTTTTTGCATCACAGATCATAATGTCAGAATGATGCTATGTTGTTGGATTTTATGCAGAGCTGCTAATATATAAACCTTCAACAAAGATTTCAAATGCTGAACCCACATAAGATACATCTGTCCAGCATGCATAATTTTGCAGGCCCACAGATACATGCTAAACAGTATCGTTAGCTTAGAAAAGGATCATCTGTAGGTAGGTTGTCACGATATTTGATCTCCTATAGGTTTTGCAATGCTTACAGCTATGTATACATTTTTGTCTTAACAAGATGCTGAATGATATTATTTTTCTCTTATTTAGCTTGGGATTCAACTTATGATGCTTTAAAGGATAGCTGGTACATGTGTTGCTAAATATAGGGTTCATTATGGACTAAAGTACCATACCATGTTGGTCCCTTCTGTGGTGATTGTACTACCTGCACCATACACCCATTGGTACCATTCCATAATGTAGGGATGGAACCATGATGTCTCTTTTTTTGTGGTGGTTGCCTTTGTGAGGGAGAGGGGGGAGGCGGGAGGAGGCTTGAGGGGCATTTAATTTTGTTAACCAATCCATAGTTTAGTTGGTAAGGCCCTACCTCTCTATGAGTTTGCAATGCACAAATTGAGTTAAATGGTGCAATCCAGCTTCAGCTGGTGTGCCTAGACATGTTCCATGTATATGGCTTGGAATGTGACCTGGTAATGGGATTTAAAAGGAAAAAACCAGTCTCCTCATCTGAACTATATATTCAATAACAGAGCATAAACAATATATTCAACTATTGGCTCTTGATGATTAAAACTCTATAGGGAAATAGATAAACAATTATAAAACTTGTAAACATGAATTAAAATACTGAAAGTTTTGAACTTGGAGATTAATATAGCATAAACTATCACAAGGCTGAGGAATGTGCATAAATATCTCACAAAATTTTATAGATAATACTATAACTTGAATATGATTCTGAACTTAATATGTATATTAGGAAAAAACTGATATTAAAGGGACAATGAGAATAAATTCAAATTGAGTGAACATTTGATAATGAATGTTTAACCAAAAAGGAATCGAAGCAAACAGCTAAATGTTAAAAAATTTTGTAGCACAAAAAGAAGAGGCAAGTGGCAGGCCTGAGGCTGGGACTTGCCATCAAAAGGCATCTCAGGTTATTGGTCCCTTTGGCTGACAGGTGATTGGCATGAAACTTTCATCCTTCTTAATGCAAGGCAGTTTATTGGCTGACAATTTCTGGACATCAGATCACAGGTTGGCTGATTAGTGCATCCTGAAGCTTAATCCATAGGATGGTGCTAGGTGGGAGCTCATTGAGGGTTTTGGGTAGCCGAAGATGCATGATACTTTCTAGTTGGCACTAGGGATAGGGAGGTCAGCAATGGCAGAATGCTGATGCTTGGAAATGGGTCAAATGGAGGATATAGGAGATGATTTGCATGCAATACTCAAGGATGGTATGTCGTACCGGTCCGAACTGGGCGGTACCGGTGTACCGTATCGTATCAGTTCGATACCGGTATCTAAGATAGATGGCGTATCGACACTCGGTACATCAGAAAAATTTCGTACCGTATCGACACTGTGCTAGTGTGGCACCGGTACGAGGTCCGATATCGAGACGGCGAACCTTCCTTAAGGCTTTGATATTATGAAATATAAAGAGTCTTGTTGGATTCTATGAGTTATTATATTATAGCAGACTCAAATCAATATACATATCATATGTGTTGCCACTTATGAACGAAGAAACCGCACCAAATTTATTGAACTCTAATATAAGACAATATATAGAACATGCATATTTCATATATTCACTATGATGGTTTTCTAGGAATCCTGAAGAAGTATTCATTGACTTTTGTGTTTATGCTAGTTAGTTTATAGCCATTATGTTCTCATGAATGAAAATTTACAGGATGTTTAATGAATATTTGACCTGTTTTGCTTTTAATTATATAGGATATTTCTTCTTCTCCAGCTCATAAGCATGATTCACTTCCTCTCATGGTACGATAGTAAATGAATGCCAGATTTGCAGTCAAAAAAATGGTAAAACATTATCTCCACAATCACAACAATGCATTTCACTTTCCTCCTCCCTCTTTATATTCTCAATTACCATGGTTTTGCATTTTTATGGACAATGAAAAATAAGTATTAACAATGAGTATTGCATTTTTGAGTATTTGCAATTGACAATAGTTGTCTTATATTTTGTTTTAGAACACCAAAAGAACTATTTCTCAAATGACATGATCATAAAACTTACATGTAAACCAGAAAATTTAATTTTACAAGGGACAGGTAAATATCTTCTAGTACATTTCAAATAGCAGAACTTTGTATAAGAAGAAATAAAGGAGGGATAACAACATCATACACCACTTCCTCCAAGGGACATGATTCATCATCTAACCAACTGATAAATAGCCTCCTATATGCTTGGCATTCTGGATCTAATAGTCATCAAGGGAATGACTATAGAAAGGTATTGAAATTATAAAAATTATTTTGGCCCTTACGACTCCCTTTAATAATGAACAATAGATGTGGATGACAATTATCAGTCGCAGCATCCAGCTGAATGGCTTTGGGACACGCTCTAACCCTAGAATAAGGATTTTCAACTTGGTCTCTTTCTACAAAAAGCCTTGAGGCCCTTGACCAGATTACATGTTCTTGCCCTAATCTGTCTCTTCATACCTGTATGGTCTTGGGACCAAACTAAGGCCCAAACTAAATTGCAAATCATAAACCGACCAAAGTTGGCATTAACTGCTGGCTTTCAAAATTTTTTGAATATATTGATGAGTATGGTCCTAGACAAGGATTTAAGTACCACATCATACCACCAAGGTACCGATTACAATCTCTATACCAGTGCCTTGCCAATACCTAAAATGACCTGATCTTTGCCATGCCAACACATGGAGGCATTATCATGAATTGGAACACTACCACACTGTAGCATACCAATCAATACCATATGAATACCCGGAATACAGATATCTATGCTGGTGCTCGTAACTACAAACCTTGGTCCTTTATTTAATGGTACACTAGAAGTTAAGTTTCAATTGGTAAGTTTTGCAGGTATCATGTCTATCTTAACTTATACTTTCTTGGTTACCAAGAAAATCATCCGAGCCCTCTCAGAATTATTACCTTTAAGAAGCCATATACTTGCTTCAACACATGAGGATCACACTTGCTTATTGCATTTGGATGTATCTTTTTCCAAACACAATATTCATGAACTTGCTTTTTGTAGCTCTTGGATATTCTGCTTTGTCCACTAAATAGATGAGACAATCCAATCTGGTCCATATATCAATAGATGTGGCTTTAGATACTTCCTTTAAGATAAAATGGGCAAATCTGATCTGTTTATTTAGTAGAGAAGCCTTTTGTCTACTAATATGGACAAAGTGTGTCGATCTAACCCGTTTATTTATTAGAAAGGCTTTTTTTTTTGCAGCCATTGGGTGGTCAGATTTGTCTATTAAATAGATGAAACAGACCAACCTGGTCCATTTATCTATTTGAAGGACTTGCAGCAGTTGGATGATCAAATCTGTCCATAAAAAGAGAGTAGCCGGATCTGGTCCATCTATCCATTACCGAAAGGAGGAAAAGGATAGATCACACCCGTCTGTTTACTGGAAACTACTATAAAGACTTACGACCATTAGATTTCTGGCTTGTTTATGATTTATGGTGATCAAATCACCCCAAACACATATGCTACTAAGACTTACAGTTGCATTTATGATATTTGCACACTACATGAGAGGGTCAGTTATTTGTGTTTAGGATTCTTGGATCTTCAATGAATTATGTCATTTACTTACAGCTCAAGTAGCCTTGCAAATTAAGTTCCATGATATTGCAGTGTTGGATCATCTTTCCAAAACTAGCACAATAACTTTGGAGATGCTTTTTTTTTTTTTTTGCTAAAGAAAAGGGGTAAGGAAGCGTGGAACATCAAATAATAGTATTATCTGCCTACTCAGCTCTACTGTGGGCGCATAGGTCTAGCACTGTGGTAACAAAGAAAATAAAACTGAGTGACTAATTGGCCCTCTAAATATAGTGAAGATTGCATAGTATAGCGATATAGTGAGCAGTCAAGGAGCATTATGACGCAATTGTACATGAAAGCATATCCATAAAACCAATTTTGAAATGAAATGCTATATTGTGTGTTTGATGCAAATGTTTTTTAGGCATGGATTCCAACATTAACATATATACCTGATTAAATGGATAAGACTGCATTGGATATTCTCTAATAAATAAAATTGAGGTAAATATAGCCTAGATATTTGTGGCAGAACATATGATAAATGATATTTTGTGAAATTCATGCTATTTAAATCCTAGGATTTTTTCCCCAAGAAATGGAAATTATTTTGTCCTTTCAGATATTCTTTTGCACTTAAAAATGAGATTATCTTATTTAAATTCTAGAGCTTGATGCAATATTAATCTTTTTATTATCTTCAGTGGTTTCTTTGGGTTGTTCTTGTCGACCATTTTCTACCTTGGTTCCTTTTGTGGGATTGTTCTTATGTACATTATGTATGCTCTGGACACATCTTGCACTATCAACATATTCTTCATCACATGGACTGCAATCTTGGTTAAAGTAATGGTGATTGTATCACTACATTCTAAGATATGCACCATGGAAAATTTTCAACAGCACTGTTTTCTATATTTCTGTAGACACGATGTTGTTATTTAATCCCTTACTTTCTTCAAGATAGGTATTTTATTTAAGAATGACTGCCATTCTTGAGCCAAATTTTGTATTAACTTGAATTTTATTTATTTAAAAATGGTGAATCTCAATCCAGATATGAAATTCTAGGCTTCAAACCTGGGTAAGAATTTCCTCTCACACTTAGTAGGGATATGATCTGGCACATGACATAAATCCTAGGCAACTATAGAATAGTAAATAAGCACTTACAGAACTTTTCAACACTAGTTACGTGCTTTTACAAGCATTCTCTTTATCACTTCATTTATATGAACTGTGAACTGCAGCAGGAATTTCTTTTACTGTTAACACCCAAAGATCAAATATGCTTACGATTCACTCATTAGCTAAATAAGATTTCTAAGATATGTAATGATTCTTATATCTCCTAAGCCATATCACTGGACTTCAATATAGGAAGGGTGTTGAGAGTGGAAACCATCATAACCTTAATTAAAGGGTGGTTATGATGTCAAAGCTAGTTTTGTTGTTTCTATAGCAACAAACTACTGACTGACTCTTATGCCTTCTAGTGCAACATTAGCATTCAGTAGTGAGGGGCATAAGGGTGAATCTGTAGTTTATTTCTCCAAAACTAACAGAACTAGCTGAAGCATATACTGCCTTAACTAAGTAGTGGTTATGATGCATACCCTAGTACACATGTCCGCACCATTCTATTGCTTTTGTAGAATAACGTAGTAACACTAAAGCAGTTATATGCTTATACATATGTTTGAATACATAAATTCACGTAGAAGAGCTACATAATAGTTGGTTAATCAGAATGGTAAAAAGTAATGATTCAAAAATTAATATGGGCCATCCTATTTGGAGATCATGAACTGCACCACGAAAGATGCCTAGAAACTAAAAACTATATGTTTTGGTGGCCACCTACCAATGCATCAAGTGGCTGCAGGAATGGATAATTTCAGTTGTGCCATTGTTCTAAAATACACAATGGGTCGTATAAATTGAAAATTCAAACTGTTGATCATGATCTATGCATATTGAAATGCATATAGATCTGAATATGTACATATGTATTTGCATGCATGCATCCCTTCTAGTAATCCAATCAATAGATTTTTTTTTTAAGTTGTAATCAAAGCAAACATAATAGAGCTTTCTTGATTTTTCAGTTGTAAATAAATATAATAGAGCTTTTTTTGGATTGCATGCATCGCCTATTGCAATAAAATCCTCATGTACAAATTGAGCCTAATTTACTCAATATATTCTAGTGAAAATTAAGAAATATCTCACCAAGATACAAGCACGGTACAGGGATACCCTTATTTTGTGTCCAGTGCTAGGTTCTAGTCAGTGTAATCTTGTGAGCATCTAACATACATTGGCATACATTGTTTACCATGGGCTGTAGCATGTGTCTAAGCATGAAATTGACACATAATGACATGGCACAGAATGTCTATTTTCACAAAATAAGGTTCAAGAGCCTCTATTTCGATCTCTGTTTTCCATTATCTTGTGGGTCTTCTATCTCAAGATGAGTGTTAGAGAACCAAAGGGTGTGAAGACACCCCTTATGGAATCTGAACTGGGTATGTTAACATGAAAGCAAACATGGCTTCATCTGCATGATGGAAACGGTCTTTTGTGGTACACTATTTTTAGGACACCTAAAGAGTGTAAGCAGCTGGTTCAGTTCAAACCCCGTGCTTTACTTGTTCATCAGGATGGCTAGTCCAAGGGTGGGCAGCCACCTTTTGGGCTTCAGCCCACGAAAACAGAAGTTTTGAAGCTTTATAAGATTTAAGGATTAGCTATAAAGCATAAGCACAAATATAAAAACAAACCACTGAATAAATCATGGAAAAAATTGAGAAAATCACCAAAATTTTTCAGGAAAGCCCTTAGACCAATACAAATCCTGATCTGAAAAGAAAACCTCCCAAGCAAAACTTATTTATTTTCCACAATTACTTTTTATTTAGTTTTCCTGGTATTTTTAGGATTACATCTTTCTCTTGTTAGTCGAATTGTAGTAGCCTGAAAATATATAAACCCTAGGGGCTCTGAATTCAAGCAATCAGATCAATTGATGCAAACCTTTTGGAGGTCTCTATCCCCTTGACGTGATTTAATATCCTTGCTTTTTCCCAATTTTCTTCTTTTTATTCTTTTTCTTCTGAAAATATCATAGTGGATGGGGTTCGAAGCACAACAGAATTTTGTCTTTTATTCCCAAACTAGATGGATTTGGAAATTGTATTGACATTATAAATAGGCTATGATACTGCTGGTTATGGTTATGGTTGTAGTCATGTTTTAAGCAAAGAATGTATCTAGTTGAAACTTATAATTATATGGTTGATACGAAGTTAAAAATACGTATGCAATGTTCCAAAAGAACGTCTCAGTACCCCTTTTGTATGTAACAGGTTAATCGGGGCCTTTTATCTTCTGGAATCATGGGTTCATACATTGTTTTCCTTTGCTGGTCTGCAATTCAAAGGTATGCTTTCATTTTATAGACTTGGTTCACGCCCTTAATTTTGCAGTGTCTTTTAACTTACTATACTATTTACCTGTCATTTTATCTCCTAAAGTGTCATGTTAATGCTTCAGAAGACTGTATGGTCATGTTAGTACTTCAGAAGACTAGAGTTCATAGAGGATGCTTCTTAACTGTAAAAGATTATCCAAGTAATATACCATGATAAAAGTATAGCAGATCGGGCCTTCGCTGAAAGATATGCAACATGCCATGATCTGCTATGAAAACCCTTTACTGATATAGGACATTTTAGTTGCTTTAAGATGGCAAATTGTCATGTTCTAGAGATAAATCGAGGGCTTTAACTATTCAAGATAATCTTGACATTTATTGTCATTAATAATACAGTATTGATATGTGATGCTAATACCAGATCTTAAACTATGTGGTAACACCTTTCCTATATATATTTATATATAATATATTCATCCGTGTCCTAGTAAGACAGTAGCAATTTATTTTGTATAATGCACTAAAGTACTTGACAACATGACTTGCACCATTACAGTGAACCTCACACAGAAATGCAACACAAAAAAGATGATGGCTGAGGATGGCGACTGGACTACCATATTGGTAAGAAGGATAGATACTTATCTTTGCTTTTGTTTGATTGTATAATGGGGCCGTTGATGGCCATGGTATGTCACAGTTATTGGATATTTACTCTTTAGAGATCTTGTAAGACCTCCGTTATTGCTTGCTCCCACTGCATTGTGCCTTGGTCTACTTCTGTGCTGCTTGTGATCAACTCATCACGTAACTCCTAAGTAACATCATTTACTTTAGTCCCTCTCCTTCATGCCGACGCTCTCCATTCACTCACTAGCATCATTTTTCCTTCCTGATACATAGTCTCCATCAGTGAATCCTCCTGTTTATGATCCCTGCTCCATTAAAACATGCTTCCATATATCAGCATCCCATTATTAGTATCCTTCATCAGATAACCTTAATCACATCTTCCTTGCCCCTGTAACTGATTCCGTGCATGTTGAACAGGTTAATTCCTGGAAATTTTTAAACGTTGCTAGTTTCTGACGCATCAGTATCCTCCCAAGATGATAAGTCTTATTACTGTGACTCGATCTTCATTTCTCTGATATACTACTACCTTAGAACAATTCCTAGCATCAGCCACTTATAATTTATCAACCCATTTAAAACAGAAGTTGATATCCAATGAAACCTTAAAACAGTAGTTGCAGCGTCAATGTTCAATTAGTGACGAGGACGGATCTGAAGTTTTCTTTACAACTGCTATTTTTGATTTTCAAGAATGTGAGAAAAGAAGGAACTGTTATCTTTTTATCTAAGATTAAGCATCAAATTTGAAATCATTTAGTAAACAAACAAAAGTTACGAGCTCTAGCTAGACTTTGAACTACTTCTGTAGAAATCACTACTCCAAAAGCATCATTACGGGAATTTGATCCTATGATGAAAAAAGATGGCTTTATATCTAATGAAGAAGGTCAATACTACTATAGAAGGAATCTGGCTTTCTAACTCCGACGGGCATTGCGACAAAATTTGAATGTAATATAAGGAATGAATGATTAAATATTCGAGAACATATTAAACAAGAGATTTGATGTATGTTTCATTGTACTGGCTGCGATATCAATTTGATCTGGGAAGGAAAAATGGAAAACCAATTTATGCTTCTATAGTTTATGTATATCAATATTTAAAGAAATTGTAAACTAAGGAACTTAGTGGGGTGCATCATTGCAGGATATTGAATATATTTATGATTCGTGCTCAATCAATCTTTCTTTTGAATTAATTCTAATATATGATTATCTGGACAAATTTCATCATTCGGGATGATAGATGTTGTAGTTAATTAAATGTTTTGTCTTTCAACTGTTGAAACTCACGCTGAGTGTAATACTTTTTCCATGATTCTTATCCTGTAGTGCTTTCTAATTGCTATCCGTGCAATTGTAATGGCAACATTTTCAACTGGGATTGATACAAAATCTTTTCAGGTGAGTATGACCATCCAATTTCCCGAGCAGTATTATGCTATTGCATATAATATCCAAGTGCAAGAAAATGTGAAGTAATTATCTTTAGTTTAATTAATTATTCGATGGATTTTTAACAATTCGCTATTCAGTTTCGTAAGGATGACATTCAATCAGAAGACGATGATCCATATGGTTATGGGATCCATATAGACGATGTATTTTGCAATGCTATTCATTAGCTGGGAATTGGATCAACCAACTAGAAAGTAAGATATCCTTTACCGAGATGTGCTTTCAATGTATCCTAATATGTTTGAAGATTGGCTTCGCTTCATTTGGATTTTTGGCATCATTGTCATTGTATCAGATGGAGCATCGATGTTGGTTGGGCAAGTACATGGGTAAAAATTATCAGAGCCGAGGACGACTCTTGTCCGATGGTGGGAAGGGTGTGAGGCCCAATAGTCCCACATCGGAAAGACTCGTTCTAGAGCCTGGGCATATGAGGCGGGTGCCTCCTAATCTTGCAGACGCGTTTTGGATGGAAATCAAAATCGGGAAGGGGTGAAGGACGCTTGCGTGAAGCCTCGGAACCGAACAATATCTGGCAGGGGAGCCCCGTATTCCCCCCTCATGTGGCCCCCACATGGGCACTGAGTGCCTCACGTGCTCTGCGCAGGCAGGGGCGTGACATTTGGTGTGAGGCCCAATAGTCCCACATCTGAAAGACTCGTTCTAGAGCCTGGGCATATGAGGCGAGTGTCTCCTAATCCTGCAGACGCGTTTTGGGTGGAAAACAAAACCGGAAAGGGGTGAAGGACGATTGCGTGCTCTGCGCAGGCGGGGGCGTAACATTTGGTATCAGAGCAATAGGTTTAATCAAGAGTAAAATAAAAAAAAATAAGTTTTAGTAAGGGAAATGGGTAGTTAAGTCTCGTTCAATTAAATTCGGCATATTCAAAAGAAAGAAAATTAGTTAATTGAATTATGCTAATATTTTGATAGGTGAAAATGAGGAATAGAGAGCTTGGTGTTATTCAGGGTTGGGGTAACTGAAAATGTTATGTAATAATTAAATTTTAGGAACTCTGTACTGTTCCAACTTCATGAATAATATTATGGCATTAGTAAATGAAACTATTTATTTTTATTATGAAATTTTAAGTGGCTTCGTATTATTGTGTGTATAAGATTGCAATAGCACAGCCGTGTCATAATCCGGATTTGGGGCGTGGCAAAAATTATAAACGAATGGTTTGCTGCCAGCATATATTGTAAGTGCTCATATATATTCCTTTGTTTTTCACTTGGATTGGATCTTATCTTGGTAAAAAAAAATTTTTTACTAATCACACCAGATAAAAACAGAGCTTGTCAAAACTCCTATAGGTTCGTCAGTGGGACTCCTACATGAAAATAATTAAGATAAAATAAACCTGTGAGAGATTTATGTACTCAGATTGCAGCTTGTCACCTTGTAAATGGTAATGAAATAAAGAAAGGTTATTGGTGATATTTTGCTAGCAGAATGTTTATTTTGTAAGGAAAACTCACCTCCCTTTTGTGATCCTTCAAAATGTAATTTCAAAACTAATCTGTGAAATGCTGCTCCAAAGCACATCCAAATTTCAGCATTTTCTTTAACTGTCAAACTTTGAATTCTTTTGTTTAAAAGAATAAGAACAGGATTAGTGTTTTGTGATCCTTTAATTTTTAGAAAGATAAAGAACATAGGTCCACCAACTATATATATATGTGTGTGTGTTGGCTACAAGCAGCATATAACTCATTATTTTCTCATACATCCTGAATTTTTTCAATCATATTTGAACTATCTTTAAACCACATTTTCTTACAATCCAAAAAAGAAAAAGAATTGTTATTTCTCAAATAAAAAAATATTTGATAAACCATAATTTTCGTGAAATTTTTAATCGAATCAAATTAAGTAAAACAGCATTGGCCTCATTGTTTTGGTACTATAAATTGATTTCATTCTATTTGAGTGTTTGATCAGACAAATTCAGTATTTGAAGTTCCATTTCATACTGATGTTGTTGTTCGGTAACTAAACTGACACTTCATATCTTTCACCATGTAGTGTGGAAACTGATCTCCCCTGTTGTAATGAGGGACAAAGCCATCAATCAGGAACAACATGTGCAGAATGTTCAAGTATCAGTATGATATCCAGATTAGTCCGGAACACGTTCTGTTCCAGTGGGACTTCGGTCTCAACTTAGCATTGTACATTCATAGCCATGAAATATTCCTTATTTCTTCTATATATAATTGCAATTTTTCAAGCCCCATATATTTGTTTCATATAATGAAGTCAATGTATATAATTCAATGGTAGAAAAACTTTTCCCCTGATGCTACTATAATTCATTCACATGCATGTAATCATTTTATGGAACATCTTTTCCTATTCTTTTAGCAAGTAATATAAGAATTAGAATGTGGATGTGAAAGTTAAGCTTTGAGTTAAGAATCGTGATAGGAACACGCTTATTTCACTCTACAACATTAGTGAGAAGCTGCAGAATCTGAATCGAGTTCATTGAGCAGACAAACAGTGGGATTTTTGAATCACAAGACAAGATTATGCTACAGTTTGTTCGACTACTATAAAAAGTTTTGGGTGCATCATAATATTAACAAGGATGGATAGGAAAATGTTATCGATGAACCCTACAAAAAGCAGCAGATTCATCTGACTTCCTTCCACCCAGTGTTCACCTGTTTGTTGATCCTGGCCTGCTGGCCAGATGTGATACTCTTTCTCAGGATTTCCTGGTCCCCCTCCCATGCTGGCTTGGTTCAAGTGTCTCTTCTATATTATACTAATCTTCTAATTTCCTTCTATTTGTTGTTTTACAATAGAAGGTTTTACAATAACAGCCTTTGTAATATTATAACCAGTATGACTGTTGTAATTGCTAAAAAATTACTATAACTGTTTTAGAAGCCTCCTATAACAGTTCTTATGTACTACAAAAAAAAAAAAAAAAAGTTGATGAGAAGTTGTTGCTTGGTCAAATTGTCATTTTTATTTTTATTTTTATTTGGTGAGAAGTGGATCGATTAAATATTCTCATTATTTTCCTTCGTTACTTCTCATTGAGTAGCTAATAATAGTCGTTAGCCTTCCAATCAAACCGGGTCTAGTGTCGAATTTGAAAAATATTGGCATTTTTATGTAATGTAAATAACAATTCTCTAGCTTTTTATCCAATTTAGAAATTAGAGTGATCTTGACAATAAACGTAGTCATTGTTCTGACGGAAGTAACAATTGTTATTTTCCTAATTTAGATTTTGATCGGGGTTTTCATGTTTTAGATATTGATTGGGCTCTGATGGGCTTGGTCTTGGGTTTGAAGTTTGAACCATCACGATATTGGTGACATTCAACTGTTATCATTTCACAATAGTGATATTTTTTAAGTCCCATGGCTATGCTTCGGCTTACGGAGACATCGTGCATTCAGGACAGAGTTCTGTAATCGGTGAACTAGCATATACAAATAGGACTATTCGATAAATAGTGTTCCCACAGAGCCATCTTTGATAATAATACCTGCATGTTATTTTATATTTCTCCTAACGACTAAATGAGTTGGTGGACCGTGAGATAAACAAATAACACGGAAGCAAAGTAATCTAACTTTTTTTTATGGATCACAAATTTCTAATTTAATGCCCAACTTCACTGACTCAACATTTCTAATTTAATGCCTTTGGGAACCAACCCGACCGAGATGCCGAGTTCGTTGAGGTCGCTAGAGATCTCAGCTCGTTTGCCATCTGAATCAAAGAAATCGGTGGGATTGCTACATACCTCTATGGTGAAGTTCCGGTGACCAATGCGGTCGATCAGTGGTGATCCTGATGTCACCCATAAGCTAGTGTTGGACGGTGGAGGAACGGTTTTGGATGGTGCTCCAATGCTGGCTCCGATCTGAAACAGCAAAAACAAATTGTTAAGTACATTGCTAGGTAGCGACTTGGGCATCTAAGATTAAAGCTTAGCAGAAATTTACTAGACAGGCTGGTTAGAGAAACTTGCAGGAAGGATCCTCGCAAAATCATGTCGGATTTATTTTTTTCCCCCTGAAAAGAACCCCGATTTTTTAAAAGGAATCGAACACATGAACATGAAGTACTAAAGGAGGATTGCATTATATGACTAAGAAAATGAACCAGAAATTATAAGTATCAGCTCACCTATTAGAGCACAAGCTGCCTCAATAATTGAAGGAACTGATTACTGCCTGCCGGTGCCGAGTTACTTGTGGTTTGATGATTGCGGAATAATCTAGCATTACGCTCTATCAAAATTTGCAACCAAGCACTAATTCCAAGTGCGGCATACAACGAGTTCAATAACCTTCTCACACAAGCGCGTGAAACAAATAAATGGTTTACAGAATCAGCACTCTTACAAAAGATCCCTTGGTATCAAGTCCATCATGCAATGCCAGCCACATGAAAATCCTAATTTTTTTTGGAGCATTGGCCTTCCATAGTAACTAGTAATAAGGACAGCATCAGCCTCCATTGTTCATAAACTGAAAACGAGTTATCCTTGCTAAGCTTCCATGGTGGAATATCCTTTGATCTAGAAGAATAAATCTGTTGAGAAGCTCCATCTGATCAGAGTATTCTTTGTCTTCCAAGTGAATATCCAATGGTCATGTCAGATATTAAGTAGTAGTTAACCTGGCATTTGGCACTAAGGATGGCCCTAATCTCTTGATCCATAGCATAATTGCACATTTCGCATCAAGGAATTAATTTGTTAGAGGTGGAGGTTCTAAATTCACAAAAAATGTGAAATTTTAAGCCAGAAGTTCAAACTGAGTTTTAGTAACACAAATTAAAAATATTGAAATATTTGGTTTAATGAAAACAAGCACAAGAGAGGTAGTAACCAATGAAAATAGCTACCATTAGCTAATATACACAACATTACTACTTTGTAATTCATAATTCTTTTAGATCATTTATGCATATTACAAACAAATTATAAATTAGCCTCTTGAATAATTTATACTTCTTGATTAATTCTTTAGCAAGAAGTATCTCAGAATTAATCCAAGACGTTCCATGATTTTCTCGGTATTTAAAGAATATTGTTAGTATAGACAAGAGCTATTGTCACGCCCTCCGCCTGCGCGGAGCACGTGAGCCACCCAGTGCCTACGTGGGGGCCACATGAGGAGGGACCGCGGTGCTTCCTTGCCAGATATTGTCCGATTCCGGGGCTTCACGCAAGCGTCTTTCACCCTCCCTAGTTTTGTTTTCCTCCCAAAACGCGTCTGCAGGATTTGGAGACACCCGCCTCATATGCCCAGGCTCTGGAACGAGTCTTTCCGATGTGGAATTATTGGGCCTCACACCCTTTCCACCATCGGACAAGAGCCATCCTCGGCTCTGATACCAAATGTCACGCCCTCCGCGCAGATACCAAATGTCACGCCCTCCGCCTGCGCGGAGCACGTGAGGCACCCAGTGCCCACGTGGGGGCCACATGAGGAGGGACCACAGGGCTCCCTTGCCAGATATTGTCCGGTTCCGGGGCTTCACGCAAGCATCCTTCACCCCTTCCCGGTTTTGTTTTTCTCCCAAAACGCGTCTGCAGAATTTGGAGACACCCGCCTCATATGCCCAGGCTCTGGAACGAGTCTTTCCGATGTGGGATTATTGGGCCTCATAGCCATCTTACTCTGTATATCGTACTAGCTAGAGTCCGGTTCTCGTACATGTTGGATTCGCTAACAAATAGGTTTCTAAAGGCCGACCCCGGTCATGTAGTAGAACCTGATGATGAGAACTAATAAACTGGGATGGTTACCAACCTAACCAAGAAAGACGTGACTTCTAGGCTCTAGCCTTGTACGAGCTGTGCTTGATGAACCAATATGAGCTTGGACCTCCTCATTCAGGATCACATGGATCCATGTTAACTAACTAATTGATCTCAAAAATGTAGTTAAATGTAAGCCGATAGGAAATAAAACAACAATGAATGGTAAACTTAACATCTTCTCTCATATGCATTTCGAACCTTTATTTACGTGAAAGGACTTCAATTAATCATTGAAATGAGTCGTTATTAATGAATCAACGTAAGGACAAGATTATTAAACAGATAATTGGTATAAGGGTAAAAATGTATATCAAGTTTAACAAAATATTTTAGTATCCAACTACTTGCGAGTTCTAATTGTAGAGCAGGCTTAGCTAGAATTATTTCCAAGGTACCTAGGGTTTTGATTTGGTGCTTCTCAATGACCTATTGTATATAGCTACCTTTGCAAGTGTTAGGCCTAATGATTTAGTATAGCAGTGTCCATGCTAGGGAATAGGGTATTTTCCAATTTAGTATAGCCATGTCCATGCTAGAGAATAGGGTCTTTTCAACATAGATATAAGAGTAAATTACATAAATTCTCTTGAAGTTTATATTTATTATACTTACGTCTAATAGTTTATAAAATCTACACTTATACCATATTAAATTAACAGCATTAGCGAAACCATTTATCTCATCTAAAAAGTCGAAATTATCCTTAGGTGGGGAGGAGGATGCACATATTTTCTTATATCCTCAGATGGATGTTATGCCACTTAAGATTATTTTGGTTATTTTAAAAAAAAATTCTGATGTGGCATTTGAATTAAACAAATCTAGGCAAATGTAAAAAATGTCATGATATAGAGTGTTTAGTAACGCAATATTGGAATAAATGATTTTATTACTATCATTGTTCTCAAGATTTTTCAGTTAATTATTTTGAATATAAATGTTGCTGATATTGATACTCAAAATAAGCTACTTATAAGTCATAATAGCAAGAAAAGCTCAACAAACGAATTTTGACTAGGTTGCAAACTTGATTTGAGAAATGTTGGCTCAGCAGGCCAAGATTCCTTTTGTCCCGATGAATTATAGCCTAGAAGACTTACTAGTCTTCTAAAAATGTGGCCCCATTAATCTGTGACTTGGTGCTGCTCATGGTGACCATCCTAAAAAAGCAGAAAACTATTGACAGTGCTGTGGTTTAAAGGACAGGAATCTCTAGATTATTGTCGACTTCTCCTTTGAAGGAGATGTTACAACTGCTTCCCTTGATATTTGAGCCTTTAAAATATATATAGGTTTCATTTTAATGGCCAAAGACACTATGAAAATAGCATCCTTTTAAATACACATAACGAGGCTTATTGTCGGCTGCATCAATGTGTTTTTTTTTTGCAGGAGCATGAATCCTCTACAATGCGCAGATTGCACCGCATAGTATTGACCGTGCTCGATAGCCACCATCAGATGGACGACTATCATATGAAACGGTTTTATGTATCATACATGGCTCCGTCGATAGCTGTCCATTTTTGATGGCAACCATCAAATAGGGTACAGCACTCTGCAATGCAATCTATGTCCCGTGAGAGATACGGGGTCTTTTCACGGAGGTTTGCTGGTGGTGGATGCGAGCATGGAGCGGTGTTCCAAAGGCTTGCTCAAGGACATGCCAAACTTCATGGGCATGTGTGAGACCAAAAATAAAGGGAAGAACAGAATTGGAAAGAGATGCAGTAATCCAAGTCAAGTCTTTCAAAGCCCAATCCTCAGTAGTCAGGACTGGGTTCGTCCTGATTAATAATTGAATACATCTTCATTAATTCCCTTGCAAGAAAATTTCTAAAAACTAATCAAAAACATCTCATGAATTTTTTAATCATACAATGAATATTACTAGGATAGTCAAAAGTCATCCTAGTAGCATTAATTGTGAAGCCCAATAATTTCATATCGGAAAGACTCACTACAGGGAAAGTCGGTTTTACCGACGCTTTTTTGCATTTTCGGTCTAACGTCTAAATGTGGTGACGCTTGTAAAAAGCGTCGGCAAAAAACGACGCTAATACGTGTTGGTGTAATCGCAGGCCTAAGACGACGCTAAAAAGCGTCGTCGGAAGCCAACGACCCAAACAATCCCTTGTCGGAAGCCACCCTCACACGCCGTCGTAAAATATTTCGGGATCAGACCGCATTCCCATGGGGCTTCTTTTCCTTGCCATGACCTTCTCCCCCCTCTCCCCCGATCCCTTGAAAAACCCCTCTCCATCGCCTCTTCTCCCCTCCACGGGCCGCTCAAAACCCCTCCCCCTCGCCGCCCTCCCGCTCCAGCCACGAGAAAGCCAGCTCCGTCCTGGCTCGGTCGCCGGATCCGGCAGCGGAAGCAGGGAGGGGAGGTGCGGAGGGGCCAGCGGCCAAGGCTGATGCTGCCGCCGCGATGGTGTCGCCGGCGAGGCGGGTGAGCCAGTGCGCGGGTTGCCGGAAGAGGGTGGGGCTTGCGGGGTTCCGGTGCCGGTGCCGAAGCAGGGAGGGAAGCCAACGACCCCCCTCCAAACAACCCCTGTCGGAAGGGGTTGCTTCATAGAGATAGAGGTACAGAGACCAAACCCTTCTTCAATCCCTCTTTTGCTCGATCTTTTCGACTTTTTTTTGGTTGTTTTCTCATATTTTCTTGGGATCTGTTCTACCCTCAGATGTCGATGAGTTCTATGCGATGTGCGATCCAGGTGAGTTTTTTTTTGTTTTTTTTGGTAAAGATCGGTAGAAGTTTGAGATCAGGGTTGTTTTGGTGTTGGATCTGGTTCTTGGAATCGAGGGATTTGGGTGTGGGTTGATTTGATGCAGAGAAGGAGAACTTGTGCTTGTATGGGCATCCTGGAGGGATGTGGGAGGTGACGTTGCCGGCGAAGGAGGTGCCGCGGGAGCTGCCCGAGCCGGTGCTCGGGATCAACTTCGCGAGGGACACAGCGACAGAAAGGAGCCGGTGCACAGCGACTCGTGGCTCCTTTCTGTCGCCTTCTTCTTCGGAGCTCGCGGTTAAATTGATTTTTTTTTTTTTGGCCTCTTCCGATTGAATTTGAAAACCATGACAAATCAATGTACATATCATAAAATCATATACCGGATATCAAAAGCTCGAATAATCAGTATAAATATGCAAGTCAAATGTCAACAAAAATCCAGCCACTCAAGTGTGATACGTCATACAATATCTCAAAATCTTCAATTAATGTTTTCAATGCTTTTTCTTTCCATTCTCTATTAACTTGATCCGGATCAATTATCCTTTCGATTTTGGGCTACATCCCGGTCACGTTTCCGGCCCGTGACGGGGCAATCGATAGTATCACATTTCCAGCCTGTGACGGGGCAATCGATAGTATCACATTTTCAGCCTGTGATGGGGCAATCGATAGTATCACATTTCCAGCCTGTGATGGGGCAATCGATAGTATCACATTTCCAGCCTGTGATGGGGCAATCAATAATAACGAGATAAGCCCAAAGTCCCTGTTCATTTAATCAATTCGCAAACACACATCAATCCCTTTTTCCACTTTATTTCCGACCTAGACTAACCATGGTCACGTTTTCAGCCCGTGACAAGGCAATCACTATAACATGGTTAGTCCATACTACCACATCCATAAATTTAATTATGCAGGTATAAGTTATACACATACATACATCCCTCATACTACCAATCACAAGCCAACACGATCAAAATATAATTAAATATAAAACTATTTTGCTTTGTCTGGATCATAGCATATCAAACATATATAGTGCAAAAATATTTATATCATGTAGGATTGGCGTACAAGGATTCTTACTCTTTGTTGAAAAACTCAGACAAGCTATTCACCCGTCCTCACGACGATCTATGAACCGGAATGCGCAGGACTCTGTTCAGTGTCCTCTCGTCCAATAGATTGTTCCCCTACAGAACCAAGTCAATATTAAAATTTATCAAAGATATATGATAATCTAGGACCCCTGTTTGATCCTCTAAAGGATCCTCTAAAATCTAACATCCTAGGACTATCTAGAGTCCACAAAGCAATGCTCTCCCCAAATCTAAAGGGTAGAGAGAGAACCCAACTAGAGAGAGAAGGAAAATATAGTAAGAGAAAGGGAGTGGGAAGACCCTCTCTCTGTCTCTCTTCTTCCTTCTTCCCAACGGAAAGGGAAGAAGGGGGGTTCGGCAGTAGGTGGCCCACGGCCGGCGACGCCCCCTGGTCGTCGGCCTGTGGCGGTGCCAGCGGTGCCATGCCCGGCGACGGCCGGCCGGAACGGAAGAGGAGAAGGCCGAACAGGGCTCGGCTTCTCCATCAACCCGGCGGCTTCCCGGCCACATCCCCAAAGAAGTAATGGCCAAAGATGGAGGAGGAGGAGGAGAAGGTGCTCACCTTGCTTTCGGCGAGATCCTCCTGACCGGATCGATGGCGAATGCTCCGATCCTATCCGCGACAAGGTAGAACTCCAATCTCCCTCCTTTCTCTTTTTTTTTTGTGTGGAAGGGCTCTCGGTTGATGCCCTAGGGGGGGGGAGAGAGAGAGAGAGAGAGGAGATCTTGCCTGATTTGGTAGGATTTTATCACCCTATAACCTCCCCTCCGGTGGATTCGGGAGGAGGGGAAAAGAATTTGAAAATAGGGGAGGGAGCCAATCGGGAGTCTCCCTCCCCCCTTTCTCATGCGTTGGGCCGCTTTGCTTAGAGGCCGGCCCAAACCACATCCGGGCCTTTACAATGACCCTGAATCAGGACCCTTCACCAGGGTCAATTCAAATTCTTTGCGAAGAGTCCCTACTGGACCCAACTACCTTGGAGAGGGTAGAAAGAGAAAATTCAGTAGAGAAAAAAAGTTCTATAGAGAGAGAAAGTCTAGTAGAAAGAGAAAGTTCAGCAGGAGAGAGAAAAGAAAAGGAGAGAGAGAAGAGAGAGAAAGAAAAGAGAGACTCTTTTCTTCTCCAAAAGAGTTGAGTCCATCTCTCCCTTCCTTCTCGATGGGATCCAGGGGCGGCCGTAGTGGCCATCCCTGACGGCAACAGGAGGAAGCTCGGCTAACCTTGGTGGTTGACGGTGGCGAGCAAAGGGCGACGACATGAAAGAATGGACCAAAACAGGGCTCCCCTATTTTGGACTGTTTTCCAGTGATTCGCCGTCCAAATCTAAGCCAATCGTCCTACAACAAGAGAAGAGAGAAAGGAAGAAGAAAGGGGAGTGCTTAGCTCGGTTCGATGAGGGTTCTGATGACTCCTTCTGGTGACAAGACAAGCGAGAAGGTTGGAGGAAGGGCTCGAAACTGATGGCTTAATCTTGAATCAATTCGAAGGAGAAGGAAAGGAGATCTTAAATAACTGATCGTAGGCCTTATCTGGTCGATCTCTAGATCGCGATGAACTTCTGATTCACCGCAATCAGGGAGGGAGGCTGGAGTCTTCTTCCCAGTGCCCTCATGTGCGACGCTAATGAGGCCCTAGTTAGGTGGCCAGGCTGGTCAAGTAGACTGGGCCCAGTCCAGGGTCTCACAATAACTCATCTAATTTTCATGAGACATAACAAGGTAGCATGGTAAAAGAATTACAATTATTCAGCACTTAATATCATAAATCATTTATAAGATCGTATTGCTAATGCTCACACTAATGAATCTATTTGATTGATTTTTCGTAGATGCTATTTCCACATGTCCACCTCAACACTCAACCAATAAATGAATTACAAGTTTGCTCCATACCACAATCTAACGAAAAGAAACAAAATTTGTAACTTGCCCATCAGAGCAAACACTTGTGAAAAATTAATGTAAAAAGAATTACCATCTGTATCCCACTAATCCTCATCTCATCATGTTAAGAGAAAAAAGTAGCGAATCTCTTACATTAGAAGTCTCCTATACATCTCAAGGCGTCTAGCCATTTAGAATTGCAGGTCATGTTTATTTCTATGAATATTCAATTAATATATCTCATTATCAATTTCGTATCAATATAGATCCAAAAAAAATCTAGGCAATCTAATATGGCTTGCGATTGTCTAAAATAGAACCTGTATATATATGCTTGGAGCCAACACTGCCAACTTTTCCAATGATGAAACGATGGGGTTCAGGTTGTATCTTCCGATTGATCTTCTTTTGCATCATTGACCATTTGATCATGCTCCAAACAACTTTCAGAGCACTCAGAACATGTTCATCCATCCGCTTGTATAAATCTCAAAAAAATGGCTGTTGCATGATCCAAACATATCCTTCTTCACGCAAAAGGCCCAGCAATTGTAGAGGTAGAGGCCCGGCAACTCCTTCAAGTGCTCCGAATAAACTTACGAGAAGGACGAGAATCAGATTGTAGAATAACAGAAAAGTTTGTAGATTTAACTCCTGTGAAATAAATCTAAGATTAAACCAATCATACAACATCAACTTTCGATCTTGGAACAAGCTATGACTAATTGACTGCATAAATTAGGAATCAGTCTCATAGGTGATTAGCTCATGTATAATTGTGGTCATGCATACCATAAGGTCAAAGAAAAGAGGCTTCTTTTTTTGTTGCTAGGGCGGCTGGATCATACCTGACGAGTATGAATATACCCAATAAAATCGAAAAAACGGAATATCTTGAAGTGCCAGGGGCAACTCTCCATCCCCAGCCCATAGAGTACAACCGAAGTGACAAGCAACATAAGCAGCCACCCATTCCGCAGCCCTATTGGCTTCGCGGAACACATGTTTGGCCTAAAAAGCCCCTTCATCCCTCACCATTGCCCAAATATCCCGAGGTAATGGGTGAGCGCAACCGTCACCCCTTAGTCCTCCACAGATCCAGCTGATAACCGTGGCTGAGTCACCCTCCAGAACAATAGATCTAGCCTGTAGAACACACCGGGCTTGATGAAGACCCGCCCAAGTGGCCCTCAACTCCGCGCTCGGAACCGAAGTGTCAAAGAATTGACTGCCCTCTGCAGCTATGACCCTGGCAGACGGGTCCCGAATAACAAAACCTGCACCGTCCCTCTTGCCACCATACAAGACAGACCCATCGAAGTTGACCTTGAGGAAACTCAAGGGTGGGGGCTCCTCGGTGAAGAACACCGTACGGAATGCTATCGAAGAGAATGAAAACCTCAGATGTCCCGAGCTGTCAAGGAACCTCCAACATGGATAGTGTAACTGAGCTCCCGCTTGCACACGGGCGCTTTCCGCCACAAGTCTCGGCGACATACTACGTTCGCCAAAGGTTCGAACGTTCCTGGCCAGCCAAATCTGATAGGATGTGCAAATCGCTCGAGTCGCCACCTGGTGAAATAGTGGGGACTCCGAACCTCGACGCATGCCAGTAAGAACTGATCCCTATATCCCTATACCTCCTGCGGAAACCCTGTCAGACGCCAAGTCGCCCTATCCTAGGTGCACTGAAACAAGGCATGGTCTACCGTCTCGTCTACACCGCAAACTCCACACTCCGCGGGAACCCTCAGTCTATGCCCACTAAGAACTGCTCTCGTGGAAGACAATCTTAAACTACCTTCCAGAGGAACAGTGCTACTCTTGGGTGGAGTTCCAAGTGCCAGATCTAGGCACAGTCTGACCCAGACTCAAACTCCCGCCGAAGAATGCGGAAAAAATCACCCGCCCTGACTTTGAATGGAATTTTCCGACATCGTTTGTTTGTTTGCACTGACCGCTAAGCAAGGAGTATGCTAGGCTTGATGCTGGACAACTACAATGAAAACCACCTGCAGTCTTCAAGTCACAAAAAAAAAAAAAAATCAACTCTCCCTTGGTAATTAATTCAAAAGATCCACGTCATGCGGGATCCACGTCATGCATTCACCACCCGCATGACGTCGGCACATCTGTTGCGTCCAAGTCATCCATTGGCAGCTTCCATGAAAAGAACTCCAAGACCAGCTCTGCTTGACTCATCGAACATACTTAGTTTGGTGTATTAAAAAAAACATACTTAGTTTAGATAATAATTTATTCTATGGAAAAGAGAGTTTGCATCAAGATTTGACTAACGACATAGTCCCTTCAGGATAGCGCCTAGTTTTTGCATTTTTTATTTGGAGTTATGAAAGCCACTAGTTCAATTCGTTGCTGACTACTGCAACAATTGTTGTAGTTTTATAATGTTTAACTATTTCTAGATTAAAATTATTTAAAAATAAGATAATGATAAAAATAATCATCATTATTTTTACCATTATGAATAGAATTTAATTTCATAGTTAACAACAAAAAATAAAATATTATCCCAAATACTGCTTAACTAGATACTGTTTATATTGGTACACAAATTTGAATATGGCGTATATTTCTTTTTTTGGGTTTTAACCGTGCAATCTATAAGTGAGACAATGGTCATCTTTCCTTTTTTTTTCCTGGTAAGGCTAGCAATCTAGTGAAAATACATCCATATGAATCAAAAAATACAATATGCATGAAATTAGAAGGGATATCCGATGCAACAGTCCATAAAATAGTTTCCGTATGATTTACCATATATACCATTATCCAATTAGCAACATTGTTAGCTTTTCTATAGACATATTTTATTTTATAAGAAATAAGAAAAAGTAGTCATTCTCCAGTATCAATGGATGGAAGCTAGTCTCAATAGTTGATGGATTTGATTGCTGCATAACTACTGCCAATGAGTCCCCTTCAAGTATAATATGGGCAACTTCAGATGTTTCATCCCATATATCAATCCTTCTCATGTAGCGTGCAACTCTGCCATTGATACCATCGTCTCAAAAAGTCTGATGCCACGTATTACTAGTAGCAAACCGCTTGTACTTCTGATAACAAAGCTAGTTCCACCATAATCACCTTTATTTAGAACAAAGCCATCAAAGTTAACTTCGAGGAAAAAGGAAGATGGTGGCTCCTAAGAGATATAAATCATTCGAGAGAATGCAGAAGTTGCGAGATAGGAGCCACAGTTTTTTCCTGCTATCAAATAATCCATCACGGCAGTCATATGAATGAAGTTGTAGGCTAGAGTGGCTGCCTTCACTAAAATCAATCTTGGACTCCAACCAAATCTGATATGCAATATAGGACAGCAAAGGCATCTCATTTTTGTTAATCAGAAAAATAAGGGACATCCAGCTGTTGGGACCAATTAACAGATGGCTGAGGTTAGTGATTGTCGACACTTTTTTTTTTTGCCAAAGATGAATGTAACGTGTCGTTTAGCAAGCTTTTCCAAAAGAAGTATACATTTACATTGTAACAACTCAGGAGCTCACCCAAAATAGCTAGCCAGAAGGTATTATTTGGGTTTCTTGATCCTGTATAAGCATCCAAGATCTTCTCGGCGAATAATTAATGTGGGACTAAACACACGCCCGCACAGATCCTTACATACTCTTCCCATTCAAGCCCTGATGTCTTCATCAGGCTAAAAGTTCAAATCCATTCAAATCTAATCACAAATACCATGATAGGCCCGTGGTCAGCCTCCATGAACCCGACTGTAGTGTACCTCAGTCCACATAGGCTATGGGCCGAGTTTTGCTCTAATACTATTTGTATCAACTCAGGAGCTCACCCAAAATAGCTAGCCGGAAGGTATTATTTGAATTCCTTGATCCTGTATAAGTATCCAAGATCTTCTCGATGAATAACCGATGTGGGACTAAACATATGCCCTCATGGATCCTCACATAGGCAACAACTACTGTCGGCATCTGACTGTTCAATCGAAAGAAAATCGATTCTCAGAAAATTTGAAAAAAAACTCTCGTCAAACATGTCTCATGGAATCCCATAGGTTCGTAAGAAAAATATGAGTAGCCTGCCCCACCGAACATCATTCATCTAAATAAAGCATCCACTAGACCATGCCCACTAGTGCTATGGGCTTCAAATTTATCCTTCAGTGGTTGCTGCCAGCTCATAAATATCTTCCGTGATTGGTGTGGAATATAATTTCTTCCATTTGTTGGGCACTATGTTGCCATCATGTACAGTTCTATCTCTGCGTCAATAAAAAGTCTTCAGTTATATCTCCCTCTAGTCTGGCCTCCACCGTCCGCTGGTGCTAGTGCTATGGGCTTCGAACTTATCCTTCAGCGGATACAGTCCGCTTATGAATATCTTCCGTGATTGGTGTGGAATATAATTTCTTCCTGTCACGCCCCAAATTCATCATTCGGGTCGACCACGTGACACGGCCACATAATCCCTAAAGTAAAACCCTAGAGATCATGTAAGGCCTAAAAGGTATAATATCCACATAAATGCCAAAATTAATGATTAATGTAATTAAATCAAATCCAACTAAAATGTACTAATTAATTACATAATTTCAAATGTCCATAAATAAAAGATAAATTAACTTCTAACTATCTAGCAGTCAGACTCCATATCGATCTCATTTCTCGTTCCATCAGATGGACTCTATAAATCCAGTGTCTTTGAAAAAGAAAGTAAGTGTAGTATGAGCTTTTCCAGCCCAGTAAGAATCCCAACAGCCACACACAGTAATAATAATAAAATAATCAAAGCAACAAATAAATGTCATATCATCATTCAAAAAGCTCAACAAACAACAAGTATATATAACAAGTATATATACATAAATCTTTTTTTCACATTATGTGATCCATCTCATATTACTCTGATTCCCAAGTTTTAAGATTTTTCACTTCTGACTTTAGACTAACCAAGATCATAACCCAGTCCAAGACTGCGCAAATCCCACACATAAGCTCGTGGCAGCTATCCCACGCATAAGCCCGTGGAGGCTATCCCACGCATCAGCTCGTAAAGGCTATCCCACGCATCAGCTCGTGGCAGCTATCCTACGCATAAGCTCGTAGAGGCTATTTCATGACAAGGTCAGTCCAACCCATTTTACATATCTAGTTTTACATGTTAATCACATTTCAATCACATCACATATTTTCATAAATTCTCAAAAATATGCTATTTCTTCCCAATTTAATTATTTCAATATTTTCATAATAAACAAAATGCATGCCTCATAGGTACCATATCAGCTAATAAAATAAATAACAACATAATTATAAAATAAATCCAACGATAAATCAAATATATGCATAGAGGTGCTCAGATGTAGGGATTCTTACAAGAAATTGTAGACTGACTCAAACACGGATCCGAATCACAACCTACGCGCTGGGGTGCTGAGTCCCCTGATCAAAATCTCCTGGCACCGCTGACTCTTCTCCTACAACATCAATTACAAATCATAAACTAAATCATTTAATATTTAAATATTTTAAACTATAATTCACATCTGCTATGGGGTCCATCACCAAGTCCCCAAACATCTCAATCCCTCCAGATCTCGGGACAGTCGGGGTGGCCCGACCCCCCACCTTGTACCACCGGCCTATGTCGTTGCCAGCCATGGCCGCCGCCATGCCGGCGACGGGTGCCGGTCTCGGTGAAAAGACCAAAAGGAGGATGAACGAGAGAGAAGAAAAGAAGACCCTTCTCTCTTCACGGATGGGAGTACATCTCCCGTTCCCTATTTCTTGGTCCAAGGGCAGCAGCCACCACCTTCCCAACCCTCAGCCACTACCCTCCTGACCCTCGGCCACCACTGGCCGAACCGTCGCCGGCCGCCACTGTTACAGTCGCCGGCGATGGTGGCCGGCCAAGAGAGGGAGGAAGAGGTGGTCCCTTCCTCTTCTTCTTCCAAGAACCGGCAGGACCTCTTTCCTCCCTTCCCCCTCCTCCATCATCAATGGAAGACCACCCTGATGGTGGCTCGGCTCCCTCCCCACCCGACGGTAGCCACAGTGGCCCACGACCGCCGTCGTCGCCGCCGGTGGCCAACCAACGAGGGGAAGAGGAGGAGAGGACGGGATCACGAGGAAGAAGACCTCGGATCTACCACCCCCCATCTCCAACCAAACCTGCAATCCCTCCCACAGTCCCGATTCAACCCCCAAGACCATAGATCCCGGCCAACCTGGCGGCCGGCGGCGGCAAGCTCTGGAAGAGAGAGGCCGAAACAGGGGTACCCTGTTTCGGGCTCTTCTCCGACGAATCACCGGCCAAAACCCCACCAACACGATCCGAAAACCTAGCAAATGAAACGCAAGGGAAGGAGTCACGCTTACCTTGGTCCGACGGGGTGTTCCGGCGAGAAATCGGTGGAGGAATTCCTTGAGCGAGCTCGGATCAAAATCCTCTCTTCACCCGATTAATTTGTGGAGGGTCTTCACCGAAGGAAGGAGGGCTTTAGGGCTTCCTCCGCGGCCGGCCGGATCTCGGAACCGTCGCCTCTCCGGCGCTTGGTCTCCTCCGACGAATCAACTCACGCCGCCCCCTGCAACGCTCCTCTTCCACGATCGTGCCTAGGGCACGATCGTAAAAGGGAGATGGGCTCGGTCTTTTCGGGCCAGCCCGTCAACCCTTTCCTTTTTTTTTTCTGGGTTTTCACACTTCCACTGCCGTCTCCATCCCATTTGAGAAATAGATGCATCACTAAAAGCCAAAAGGAAGATTTGGCATGTGATTCTTAAATTAAAATGAATGGTGGGAGTTTTATAACGTTTAAACACGTTGAAGAAAGAGAAAATCCTCGAAATTAAAGAATGCAAGCTTAGCCACTCATCTTACATTACACCATGACCCTAGATAGATGAGGGATTAAGGTGACATCGCTACTGTTCCGTATGAATATCTACATATCCTAGTTATTGTTAGGTCCCAAACCTTTGTTGTGCATATTTTACACTGTGGAGAGCTGCAAGTGCTATACATGTATTAAAGGCTCGAATATCAAGGGACGCAGTTGTAACAATCTCCTTTATGGGAGAAGTCGACAATAATCTAGAGATTCCTGTCCTTTAACCCACCACACTGGCGTTAGTTTTCTGCTCTTTTAGTCCCCATGAGTTGCACCGAGTCACAGATTAATGGGGACCACATTTTTGCAAGACTAGCGAGTCTTCTAGGCTATAATTCATCAGGACAAAAGGAATATTGGCCTGTTTAGCCAACATTTCTCAAGTCAAGTTTGCAACCTAGTCAAAATTCATATTGGTCCATTGAGCACAACTCCTAGAAAGCTAAAACCTGCTGGGTGCTGGCGAGGTGGCAACCACTATGCTTTGTCGGTCCTCGTTATCAAGTTTCACATGTGTGCAGGTACCTGGGGCCTTCAAATTCCTAGTTATTAGTGTCACGCCCCCATCTTTGCGGGGCACGTGAGGCACCCAGTACCCACGTGGGGGCCACATGAGGGGAGAACACGGAGCTCCCCTGCCAAATATTGTCCGGTTCTAGGCCCACACGCGCGCCGCACGCGCTGCCTCTGCGGGGCATGTGCGGCACCCAGTTTCTACGTGGGGGCCACATAAGAGGGGAACATGGGGCTCCCCTGTAAGATATTGTCCAGTTTCGGGGCCCGTACACGCGCCGCACACACCGCTCAGATCTCTCTCCGGTTTTGTTTTCCACCCAAAACGCATCTACAGAATTAGGAAACACCCGCTTCAAATGCTCAGGCTCCGAATTGAGTCTTTCCGATGTGGAACTATTGGGCCTCATACCGGTGTGAGGCCCAATAGTCATTTTGGGTTGTCTTTTTGTTAATTTAACCAAATTGGAGCATGGGTTGATGTGTAAGATTGAAATGCAATATCTGTCAAAGGCTTTGCACTTTTTGATATTCTATATTTATAATGCTACATGGCACTCTTTTTCTCCATAAGAAACATTTTCTACGAGACACGGCATGAAGGGATTTGTGCAACTTGCAATACCGACGCCATATATGTGCAATGGTTAAATGTAGATTTGCTAAACCAACATTCTGTAGGTCCAGAAAATTCGAGGATTCTTTAATTTCGAGGATGCTCTCTTTCTTCACCACGATACGTGTTTAAAGGTTATAAAACTCCCACTATTCATTTTAATTTAATGATCAAATGCTATCCCTTTCTTTTGGCTTTTAGTGATGCATTCCACCTTAATCCGCGCCGCGTGCACCACGCGCCACGCCAAGACTCATTTGGCGTAGAGGCCAGACGTGAGAGATAAAACTGAAAACAAGGCGGACATGATGGCCCCGCCGATATTGATTACATGCCAGTCACCCATTGGTTGAATGGAGCATGACATGTTAGAAAAGTCCATTCCGGTTCCGTAGGGTTTGGGAAAAGTCACCATCCCCCAACCCTCGTTTAGCTTGGAATATTAAAAGCATCGCAAAAATTTCTATCACCCGTCCCTTACGGTAGACATGCAAAGGAATATGCAACAAGATATTGGCTATAAAAGGCCTCAAACTCTCTCTCAACAACCACAAGAACCTTAAAACACCTTGGGCCTATCAGAACCTTAGCTATGGAATCTGTGTCATCTCCAAAATTCCTCTCCACCCTTCTTCTGTTTCTAATCCTTTCATTTCTTCTTGCCTTGGCATCAGCTTCACTTGCATCCCAAGGGAGGGCCCTCCTCCAGTGGAAAGCCAGCCTCCAGAGCCAAGGATCACTTGAATCTTGGAACCTCGATACCAATCCATGCAACTGGACTGGAATCACATGCAACATCACACGTCAAGGCCGACATGTGATCAGGGAGGTGAATCTGGCCCATATGGGTCTGGCAGGAACGCTGAATGGACTCAACTTCTCCGCCCTGTCATCACTTACTAGTCTCAACCTCACATTCAACGAGCTCCATGGAAGCATCCCTCCCACCATATCTGCTCTTTCGAAGCTCACCTCTCTTGATCTCTGCACTAATAACTTCATAGGGACAATTCCACTACAAATCAGCTCTTTGACAAAGCTCAACTCCTTCAATCTTAGCGACAATCAGATAAGCGGTTCCATCCCTCCTTGGCTAAGTAATATGACAAGGCTTAACTTCTTATACCTATCCCAGAATAACTTTTCAGGTACCATCCCTAAGGAATTAGGAAGGCTCGAGAGTCTCTTGGAGTTGACAATCTCCACCAACCATATAACAGGTTCCATCCCTCCTCCTTTGGGAAATTTAACCCGGCTTCAATTATTGTATTGCTCCAACAACGGGATATCTGGCTCCATCCCTCCCGAATTAGGGAATCTCGTAAACCTGGTTTATTTAGACATGGGTAATAATAGTCTATGACAGGTTTCATCCCTCTTAGCGTGGAAAACTGGACCAAGCTTAACTGGTTCAATCTTTGGGAGAATCATCTCTTTGGATCAATTCTTCACGAAATAGGAAATCTAGTAAAGTTAACTAGGCTATCACTCGCACAAAATAGTTTAGCAGGTTCCATCCCCACCAACTTAGGAAATTTAACCAAGCTTCAACTCTTGTACCTCTTTGAAAATCAGATCTCTGGACCAATTCCTCATGAAATAGGAAATCTAGCGGAGTTAATTGAGCTATCACTCTCATCAAACAATTTATCCGGTTCCATCCCCAGTTGGTTAGGAAATTTAACCAAGCTTAATATTATATACCTTTGGGGCAATCATCTCTCTGGATCTATTCCTCATGAAATAGGAAATCTAGTGAAGTTAACTGAGCTATCACTCGCACAAAATAGTTTAGCAGGTTCCATCCCCAACAACTTAGAAAATTTAACCAAGCTTGAACTCTTGTACCTCTTTGAAAATCAGATCTCTAGACCAATTCCTCATGAAATACAAAATTTGGTAAGCTTGAGATATTTGGATATCAATACCAACCTTTTAGATGGTTCCATCCCCGCTAAGTGTCGGAAATTTAACCAAGCTTGAATTCTTGAACCTTTTTGAAAATCGGATCTCTGGACCAATTCCTCATGAATTAGGAAACTTGAGGAAGCTTAATACGTTGGCGCTGTCCGCTAATCAAATGTCTGGCTCGATCCCTCCATCTTTTGGAAGCTTAACAAACCTTATTGATTTGCGCTTATTCTACAATCGACTATCTGGTTCTTTGCCTCGGGAATTTAACAATATTACAAATTTGAAAGTTCTCCTATTGTCGAACAATAGTTTTTCAGGCCATTTACCCCATGACATATGCAAAGGAGGAGTTCTATATTATCTCACATTGAACAACAACCATTTTGAAGGTCCAATTCCCAAAAGCTTGAAAAACTGTACAAGCCTAGGCAGAGTCCGACTCGAGCAGAACCAACTATCTGGGGATATATCTGAAAATCTTGGAGTGTATCCACATCTCTCGTACATCGATTTAAGCTTCAATAAATTGTCTGGTAAGCTCTCGCCAAATTGGGGAGGATGTCATAATTTGTCGCTCTTAAGAATCTCCAGCAACAAGGTTACCGGAAGCATACCAGCAGAACTCGGAAAGTTGACTCGACTACAACAACTTGACCTTTCCTCGAACTATCTATTGGGAGAGATTCCAAAGGATCTGAGCAAGTTAACTAATCTCTATATCTTGACTTTGAGCAACAACCAACTTGTTGGAGAGGTATATCCAGAATTCGGAGAGCTATCTAATTTGGAGATTCTTGATCTGTCAGCAAATCAACTAAGAGGAAGGGTACCAAAACAATTAGGTAACTGTGTGCAACTTCAATCGCTAAAGCTTGGAAACAATCATTTAAATGGAAGCATTCCCTTTCAAATTGGAAATCTAGTAAACTTGCAAGACTTTCTGGATTTAAGCCACAACTCATTCACTGGAGAGATACCATCACAATTTGGCAAACTAGATAAGCTAGAAGTTCTGAACCTATCACACAATGAGCTAACCGGTCATGTTCCACCTTCTTTGAGTGATATGATGAGCTTGTTATTTGTAGACTTATCATACAATGAATTAGAAGGCCCACTGCCCAACAACAGAATTTTTCAGAATGCTCCAGTGGAGTGGTTCGCCCACAACAAGGGTTTGTGTGGTTCAGTGAAAGGTTTGCCTTCATGTGGCTTCCATACAACCAGCAAAGATGATTCAAATAAGCACCACAAACTTGTCTTGTTAATAACTGTTCCTAGTATCTTATCTTTATTTGTTGTATTTGTTTTGCTAATTCTGTGGAAGAAATATATGAGAAATGATGCAAGTATTGAAGAAGGTGGATTCTCTATTTGGAACTTTAATGGAGAAGATGCATACAATGGCATCATTCAAGCAACAGAGGATTTTGATGCCAAGTATTGCATTGGCACTGGAGCATTTTCTAGTGTTTACAAAGCACTGCTGCCAAGCGGCAAGTTGGTAGCTGTGAAGAAATTTCATGCATTAGAAATTGAAGACTCACCAAGCAAGCAAACTTTTTGGAATGAAATACGGGCACTAACCCAGATTCAATCGGAATATTGTGAAGCTTTATGGTTTTTGCTCCAATGCTCAACATAAGCTTCTTGTTTGTGAATACATGGAGAGAGGAAGCTTGGCAAATATTCTCGGAAGCGAAGGTGCCGCTGAATTAGATTGGTCTAAGAGAGTGGATGCTGTAAAATATATTGCTCATGCTCTATCATACATGCATCATGATTGCGCTCCGCCAATAGTGCACCGAGACATAACAAGTAATAATATTCTACTTGATTCAGAATACAAGGCTTGTATTTCGGACTTCGGTATTGCTAGACTTGTAAAGCCAGATTCATCTAATTGGAGTATGCTTGCAGGCACACGAGGATATTTGGCCCCAGGTATGCTGCAATTTCATTTTTCTAATGTAAGAACAATGGCCTTACAAAGTTGTTTATATTTTTTAATACATTGTTCAAGATATGTTAAGAGAATATTTAGGTTTATCTCTATAGGAAAAAAAGGTAACATAGCTATGACCATGGTAAATTATCAATGCATTACACACTTCTATGCTCCTCAAAGAAATAGTACAAATTGTTTAATCAAAAACAGTTATTGTTTCTTTCTTGTTCTTACTAGGATTAGCTAATTACATGTTATTCTCCATGACATTCATGTGACCAAGTTGATATCTTCACTCGATGTATGCGCTTTCCATTCACAAGAATTGCGTAATGAAGATATGGTTGTTTAACTTTTAATACTATTACATTTTCAAAGCTATAATTTGTACTATCCTATGTAATACATGGTAAACTATTGATTATATGATGACTTGCTTTTGTGGGGGACATACACAATTGAGAATGCTCTGAGCTTTTTGTATTAAATCAGATACCTTATGTTGCAGTTACAAGTGGACTCTAGAGTTAATTAAATTGATGAAACTAGCTCTATTAGAAGTGCTTGACAATAAAAATTTGATTATATTTTTTTTCTTGTCTATTTCAGAGCTTGCTTACACAATGAGGGTTACTGAAAAATGTGATGTATATAGTTTTGGAGTAGTAGCACTTGAGATTGTAATGGGAAAGCATCCAGGAGATCTCATCTCTACTTTATCTTCTCCAGTCGGTGAAAACACCTTTTTGAAAGATATATTAGACCCGCGACTACCACTTCCTACAACTCAAGCTGCAAATGAGTTAGTTGCAATAGTTGTGACAGCATTTCCATGTTTGGATAACAACCCGCATTCTCGTCCAACGATGCGAAATGTATCTCAACAGCTATCTACCATCAGGGCACAACCAAACTCCCAACCTTTGGACATGATTAAGTTATGTCACCTAATCCATGTGAAGGTATGATAGAAAATATATATTTTGCCAAAAATAGCCATCATTTAATATACAGTTTATCTCCTTTTTATAGTTCAAGAGAGTTAGCAGAACTTGATTCTCTTGTTTATATATTGTACAGATAAGTTATTTATGCAGTAGATTCATATCAACCAACGGATAGATCCGTTCATGCTTTTATTATTGGAAATTGTAAAGTTATCTTCATTGAGTTGTCACAACAATTAATTTATACTTAAGCATTTTATTGACCTGGTCAAACTGGAAAAATTATTGCCTAATATGGCCATGCTTGTAGCCCGTCACAACCGCTGATTCCTATGATGATGGGCATATTCCATGAATAAAGCCCACAAAAATCAACGGCAGTGATTGGCTGCCTGTGCGCCGTGGTGCATGCTGTGTAGGTAATATTATCTTGTCAATCTGGCACAATATAAACCTGCCAACCATAGGAATTGTATTTCCCACACACTCACATTTACCAAGAAAATATGAGAACTGGTATGTTTTTGTTAGGAATTTTGGGGAAAAAATGCAGTGGGCCGTTTAGTTTAGGTTAGTTGTTGTCTTGATGCTCCGTTTAATTGTACTGGATCAAATTTTATTCATTAGACCGGTGTTGGATTGTATGGTTTCTTGGGCTTGGACATCCCATGTCCCCCTTTCGTCTCCTCTAGTTATCTTTGCTTTTTTCTTTCTTTTTTTGCTTTCTCATTCCTTTGCTTTGATTTGTACTTCATTTTATTTATCAATAAAACAATAAAATAGGTTTTATTAATTTGCTCAAAAAAATAATGATATTTGTAATGTAGGATTTGAAGTTTGAGATTCAACTATGTAGTCATACGTGACTTTAGTGATGGAAATGCATCAATATTTGCTAATGAATTAATAGTTAAACTTTTTTTTGTTGAAAAGAAAAAAGTTTAACAATTTGAGCTTAAAAATTTACTAGAAAAGAAAACTGAGCTTGCAAAACTAAATAAAAGTTTAGGCTCAATTTGATAATAACCGGCCACAAACAAGTCAAGTTTGGATTTCTATATATATAGCTAGGTAGATGGATAGATGTGTTGATAAATATATATAGGCGCGTGCGCGCGCGCGTGTGTATATATATATATATATATATATATATATATATATATATATATATATATATATATATATATATGCATATTTATGTATGTAAATGTATATATACAAATCTAAGCAGCTTACCGGTTTACTACTACTCGACTCATTTGTATTCCTTCTCTCCAACCATCCAACTTATCCCTGGAGTAAGGAAAGACAACCATTGCTTAGAAGGTGGCGCTCATACCATATTTCATTGATGAAAAATAAAACGAAAAGAAAGGAGCAATGTAGAAAGAATGTTGTATTATACTCAAGTAACTGTACAAAATTTTTTGTAGAAATCATAGTTAATAAAATTATGATGCACCAATATTAATACTCAAGTTGTATTAAAATTAAAAAGTTTAATACTAGTAAAAACCTCAAGGCTCAATCCATCTCCCGTGCCACCGCCAGCCAATGGCAATCGACTAAAGAATACAACAAGAAAGGATTAGAATTGAGGTTTCTTTTGGGCAACAGTCGGCCCAACGGTCACTGATGCCTTATTTCTAGAATTGACTAGTCTTGGGTGGGCCCACCTACACCTCTCCCTCTCCATCCCATCAATCCAATCACGACCGTTCGATTGGTCGATCAGATGGCTGACACTTCATGGCCTGCCAGATCTCAAGAACGGATCAGATTGTTTTGATATCCAGTGGGTTTCTTGGTCTTTCGGTAATTGTGCCGAAGGATGTTGGGGGCCCACCGTGGACCAAGGTGGTTTTTCTGAAGGGAATGAAAGGGGTGGTTCTATATACACCTCCCCTATTGCTCAGGACACCCCCCAAAAAGTAAAAAAAAATTAAATACTCTCTACACCCCCCCCCCATTTGCTAAGGACACCCCTAAAAAATTAAAAATTTCTAAATTACCCCCCACCCTCCCCACCCCCTCACCTAAATTGCTCTCTACACCCCCCAAACCACCCCCCCACCCGCTCTTCCCCTCCAAAACACCTCGCCAACGCCCAAAACCCCCCCGTTCCCCCTTCTCCCTCTCGTCGCCGGCATTCTCCCGATCTCCGACCACCTCGCCGGCTTCTCCCGGAACCACCTCGCCGGCTTCTCCCGAATTTTTTTTTTTCACGGTTCGTGCTCCGTTCGGCACTGGATCGCCGAACAAAAGGCTTCTGTTCGGCTGAACAGTGCCGGACAGAAGCCTTCTGTTCGGCACTGTGCAGCCGAACAGATCTGTTCGGTTGAGGGTTGCCGAACAGAAGGCTTCTGTTCGGCACTGTTCAGCCGAACAGAAGCCTTTTGTTCGGCGATCCAGTGCCGAACGGAACACGAACCGTGAAAAAAAAAATTCGGGAGAAGCCGGCGAGGTGGTTCCGGGAGAAGCCGGCGAGGTGGTCGGAGATCGGGAGAATGCCGGCGACGAGAGGGAGAAGGGGGAACGGGGGAGGAGGGGTTTAAGGGGGGTTTGAGGGGTGTTTTTTTTTTTTCCTTTCAAAACGAAACGGAGGAGGAGGAAGGGGGGTGTATGAGAAAATTTCAAGGGCAATATGGTAATTACACTAAAGGTTAGTTTGGGTATTTTTTTTTTGGTTTTTGGGGGGTGTCCTGAGCAATAGGGGGGGGTGTATATAGAACTACCCGAATGAAAGGGAGGGAGAGGAAGAGTTGCAGAAGAGCAGCCGCGTTTTTCTTGTATTCAACTCCGAACAATGTGAGTTCTTTATTACCCAACTCTATCGTTTTCTTTTTATGACCTTTTGTAATTCTTTTGTTTTCAATTGAGAACGTTACATGTTTCTTCTCCTTGTTTACGTTTTCTGTTTTACAAGTATGTTGTTTTTCTGGAATAGTGGAATAAATATGCTGCTCGTTGGGATTTTTGAATCTATGTTTGATGAGAATTGAGGATTCGATTATTTATTCTTGGTTTAATCCTGAAAAAATGGACACTAAGGGTGAAACATGAGTTATGTTTGATGTGTTGTTTCTTGGATATAGGAAGTTGCTTGTTTTAATGGTTTTCTTAATTTTTGGTTGGGGTTTTCAAGTATGGTGGTGTTTAAGAATCAGCAAGGTGCTTTCTGGAAAGAATTGAAGGTTGTGATGGGCCTTAAAGATTAGCGTTGTGATGAACAAGAGTGTCTTTGCCTCGACACTATCCATCCAAGCCATGTCAAAGCCTTTATACATATTTTAGATATTTTTAAAGCTCTAAAATTTTAAGAATTAATAACCTTTAATATACCAATCTCATTTTGGCTCAAATTTCATCAAGACCCTAGGAAAGAATGGAAAAACTTGTTCAATCTGCATTCTCTCGTACACCTCCCCTTGAAGCTCTTGGTTTCTCTCTTGACTATGTGCGCGCAAAGTCCAAGCAACACAACTTGTCACTTGCACTAAATTAGTCGCCATACCCACTGCATTGATCTTGAAATTTGTTAAGAATTATTCAATATATCATGGACCTAAGTTTTATTTTGTCCAAGTTTAAATTGTGGGTTACCCGCTAAGTTAAGGAAAATGAGGGGCCTTAATCAATGACTAGTTGTCAAAAACAGAGATGGGTGTTTGGTGGAGTCCGAATCAAGAATATATAAAGAAAAAAGGTGGTTTTGTGACACTTCTATGAAGGCAAACCCAGTGACCACATCGTGTCGCTGAATTCCCCTTATTTATTATCCATGTTCTAGTCCTTTCATGACCCCCTGACGCAATCGGGGTGGGCTGCAGATTTTTTTTCTTCTTTGAGGATGGCTGAATCTTTCTTCTCCTTTTTTTTTTCTAAGCAATGGCAATGGAGGCTAGGGTTCTTTGTGGTGGAAGGAAGAAGAAAGAGGATGGGTTGGAAAAATTGATTTGAATTGGCAGCAATTGGCTCCAAAGAAAGGTTGGCGTTGGGCGGTTCTAGATTGCAATTGGATTCGTTGAGAGGAATCAATTCGAAACCAATTGGATTGATCAATATAAGGTCTGATGGCTTGAGAGTTTGTTTTTTTTTTGAGTATTAGATGGATTCTGAAAGGGATGAAGTATTAAAGAGGATGGAAGAAACTTTACTTGAATTTAATCAGGATTTCTAATAGGTTGGTGATGGAAGAACTAGGGCACAATCAGTACACCAAAAGGAACTAGTATGAACCCAATTTGATGATCAATATGTTGGCTATATGAATGTAGATTTTTCTAAAGAATATGAAGGTTGGAAGCTCTTGTGGACGTGAGGGAACAATGGAGTATTTTTTTTTTTTTTTTTGGAATTTATTTCTAAAGGATAACTAAAGAAACTAGGTTGAGTCTCACACCCTAGGTTCCTAGAATTTGAGGAGAAGGTTGGGGCGTCTCACCTTTATCTTCTTCTCTCCAATGGTGTCTCACCAATGGCTGGAAAAGAGCACTTCTTTTCGTGGTCTCTCTCTCACAAATCTCTAGAATTTTTTTTTCAAATAAATTTGATATCATTTCATTCATCAAAACCTCCTCTTATAAAGAGAAAGAGGTTGGAAGTTACAAACAGATTTACTTAGACTCAAAATCAGATAAGGACATTTTTTAAAATTCAAATCTAATGATAAACTTCCTAAACAACTTGCCAACTAAAGGTTGGACAAGTGTCAACCCTTCATGGTGTGTGGGTTGGAGATTAGGAGCAGGAAACCCCAACCGCACCATTACTCAAACACCTTCTCGAGTACCAACATCAGTATGAAGTTCGGGAGACTCCTTAAATTTTTATCTGATCTCCAAATTTCATGTTCTTATAGTCGTTGGAAAGCTACGGATGTCTATTTTCCAACAAAATTTGAATCAACTTAATCAGACTTCTGTAGCTCCCAAAATCTTCAAAATACCATATGGTGTTCAATCTGTCACGGATTTCAACTGGATTTGAACTCTGAATTTCTTCCACATGTGAGAGATCTTCATGGTTGAACTTCTCCACGTGATGAGTGATGATCTTCACGGCATTAGGAATCCTTCTTAATGGCACTCAATCATAAGGACTCAATCTTAAACACATGGACTCAATCCTCTCGCATAAGGACTCAATTTCACTCATACGACTAAACTAAATTCTCCACACATGACCCAATATGACTTGACTCAATCCTTGCATAACATGGACTCTTTTGATGCCACTTGGCATTCAATTACAAACATAAATCAGCAAATTGCAAACCCAAAATAAGAACTCAAATAGACCCAAAATAAAAGGACTCAATGTGACCAAAATAAAATAGACTCAATCCAATTAAATGCTAGAAATTACGAACCCAATGTGTTTTCGGGCACTCCCAAGCAAGAATCCAAACTCGACGTACATCCATTATGATTTGGGCTCGTGCTCCTGCATCAATTCCCCCCTTCTGGAAAAAAGACTCGACTCCGTCGAGTTTCACAACTGATAGAGCTTGTGGAAGTTTGGGTTTAGCTGTTGGACTTCCTCCATCTTTAATCATGAGCGATCTGAATTTAGTCGGTCCTCCAATGAAAAACTTCTGAAATTCTCCTCGGTGGGTGGACACTATCTGAACAACTAGGATGTCCTCAATGATGTCCGTCGGGGCTGATCGTCGAAGAAGTGAAGATGGTACAGATGGGATGTCTTCATCTTCAACATAGTGAGCATCATAGGGCTGCAACTCTTCAACATAGAAGATGGGGCTAACCTGCAAATCATCTGGTAACTCGAGCACAAAGGCCTTGGGTCCCATCCACTTCAGCACTTTGAAGAATTCGACTTGGCAAGGTTGAAGCTTCTGAAAATTTCTGCATTCAACACTCAACCACATCAACACAAAGTTTGCTTCCTTGCGCAGGGTCGGCAAATAGAACTTATCCTCCACCATGGTGACTGTTTTGACGTAGCCAAAGTGACCACCAAGGTCTCCGCCATGGACCTCTCGAACAATATGATCACCAAGTGAGGTCTCCGGGACACATAAAAGAAAGCAATTATGGGTCAAAAATTCTGAATGCTGCCACTGATCCACTGCTGAAACTTCTGCATATATGGGCTGAAAATATACTTCAGAGGGGTACAAAAATTTTAGATTGGCAAACCCCATTACCTCAACATTCAAAAGAGTTAGAACATATGAATTTTGACTGAGGGCATCAGCAATAAAATCTTCTGCATGCGGCCCATGCTTCAGGACTTGGCGACGAGAATCCTCGTGTTTTTTTGGGTTCAACCAGCATGCAGGAAGGTTCGGCAAGCTTGATCTGGGCACCAAATCTATGGTGCGCTGGTTGTCTCTCATCAGTGGAAGATTCTTGGGAAGACTCTCAAGGGTTATATTAGAGGAATCATCCAATATGGACTTGAAATCAGGAGGAACAACTTCTGAAATTTCAGAACTAGCACCCTTGGCAACTGATGCGAGTAGGGCTTCATCCGTAGGGGTTTCTTCTTCGTCTCCTTCATTTTCTTCATCAACAGTGGGCTGAGGAGAAGGAGAAACTTCAGAAGGCTCTATAATCTCGTCCTCCTCATGTACCAACATGGAACGTTGGTCTCTGGTGGGGCAAACAACGGCGGAATGGCCTCGACCGCCGCACTTGTAGCAATCTGTAGAGTTACTTTCTTGCAGCATGGATTGGGGCATACATCCTTTACCCCTTTCATTGGCCCGTAAAGCACCTCTTTCTTGATAAGCACTTCGATTAAAAGAGGTTTTAGATCTGAAAGTAGGGGCGTTACCTTGAGGAAAAGGGACTCCTTGGCTACTGCGTTCTAGAGGCCGTCGCACGATCGGTGTTTGTGCAGGGCATCGTTGTCGCTGCTGTGACTCCATACGAAGCGCGAGTTGGTATGCCTCCTCCTTTTGCCGTATAAAATCCATTCGATGGAGGACTTCAGCCAGCTTCTTATCTTGTTGGCGACGATGTCGTAGTCGTGCCTCCGTACGATCCATCTCTTCTACTTCTCGTTGTTGATCATCATTGTAGGGATGGCAACGATCATCGTAGTAGGAACGACATCGATCGACATTGTAGGGATAATGTCGATCTTCATAGTAGGGATAGCGACATCTTGTACTCATGATGGTGCAATAGAATCAGCAACAAAATCAGAGATAATAAAAACCCTTTGGCCGTCACCTAAGGGATGAACCGACCCTCCTTATGGCTTCTTTCTCAAACTCTAACCCCCAGTGGTCGTCACCCAAGCGATGATCTGACCCACTTCAGATATATATTTTTTTCTTTTTACACCACTCATTCAACCTCCAACTCTTCCACGGTATGGGGTTTACAAAGATGAAGAACAAAAATTAAAATACCCCAAACCAAACTCAAACAAGAATTATTACTGCAGAAATTTCTGTATGATTCCAAACAAGTATAAGATGCTGAATTTTAATTCCCTTTAACTTCTATGAATCAATCAGATCTACCCAACACACCAAAAAATCAGATCTGAATGTTCAAGATATGGATGTTACCTCCTGAGGGAAGATCTTCTTCTAGTACTCCTGTGGATCGATTCGCTCTGATACCAATTGACGCAATCGGGGTGGGCTGCAGATTTTTTTTCTTCTTTGAGGATGGCTGAATCTTTCTTCTCCTTTTTTTTTTCTAAGCAATGGCAATGGAGGCTAGGGTTCTTTGTGGTGGAAGGAAGAAGAAAGAGGATGGGTTGGAAAAATTGATTTGAATTGGCAGCAATTGGCTCCAAAGAAAGGTTGGCGTTGGGCGGTTCTAGATTGCAATTGGATTCGTTGAGAGGAATCAATTCGAACCAATTGGATTGATCAATATAAGGTCTGATGGCTTGAGAGTTTGTTTTTTTTTTGAGTATTAGATGGATTCTGAAAGGGATGAAGTATTAAAGAGGATGGAAGAAACTTTACTTGAATTTAATCAGGATTTCTAATAGGTTGGTGATGGAAGAACTAGGGCACAATCAGTACACCAAAAGGAACTAGTATGAACCCAATTTGATGATCAATATGTTGGCTATATGAACGTAGATTTTTCTAAAGAATATGAAGGTTGGAAGCTCTTGTGGACGTGAGGGAACAATGGAGTATTTTTTTTTTTTTTTTTGGAATTTATTTCTAAAGGATAACTAAAGAAACTAGGTTGAGTCTCACACCCTAGGTTCCTAGAATTTGAGGAGAAGGTTGGGGCGTCTCACCTTTATCTTCTTCTCTCCAATGGTGTCTCACCAATGGCTGGAAAAGAGCACTTCTTTTCGTGGTCTCTCTCTCACAAATCTCTAGAATTTTTTTTTCAAATAAATTTGATATCATTTCATTCATCAAAACCTCCTCTTATAAAGAGAAAGAGGTTGGAAGTTACAAACAGATTTACTTAGACTCAAAATCAGATAAGGACATTTTTTAAAATTCAAATCTAATGATAAACTTCCTAAACAACTTGCCAACTAAAGGTTGGACAAGTGTCAACCCTTCATGGTGTGTGGGTTGGAGATTAGGAGCAGGAAACCCCAACCGCACCATTACTCAAACACCTTCTCGAGTACCAACATCAGTATGAAGTTCGGGAGACTCCTTAAATTTTATCTGATCTCCAAATTTCATGTTCTTATAGTCGTTGGAAAGCTACGGATGTCTATTTTCCAACAAAATTTGAATCAACTTAATCAGACTTCTGTAGCTCCCAAAATCTTCAAAATACCATATGGTGTTCAATCTGTCACGGATTTCAACTGGATTTGAACTCTGAATTTCTTCCACATGTGAGAGATCTTCATGGTTGAACTTCTCCACGTGATAAGTGATGATCTTCACGGCATTAGGAATCCTTCTTAATGGCACTCAATCATAAGGACTCAATCTTAAACACATGGACTCAATCCTCTCGCATAAGGACTCAATTTCACTCATACGACTAAACTAAATTCTCCACACATGACCCAATATGACTTGACTCAATCCTTGCATAACATGGACTCTTTTGATGCCACTTGGCATTCAATTACAAACATAAATCAGCAAATTGCAAACCCAAAATAAGAACTCAAATAGACCCAAAATAAAAGGACTCAATGTGACCAAAATAAAATAGACTCAATCCAATTAAATGCTAGAAATTACGAACCCAATGTGTTTTCGGGCACTCCCAAGCAAGAATCCAAACTCGACGTACATCCATTATGATTTGGGCTCGTGCTCCTGCATCACCCCCAACCCAAATAGTCTAGATTATCTCAGTTAATCCAAAAACGTTTCCAAAAAAGTTTCCAATATTAAATATCATTAATCTTTTGTGTTGTTTGTTTGCAGAATGAGGAAGCCTGTTGAGCCTGTTGAAAATATTCTAGTAGAAGGTGACAGGAGTGTGGAAATACGGAGTTGGGCGCAATCGATATTTGCAAAACAAGAAGTGCAATATATTCAGTCAAAAGAAAACAATCTTTGCGAGCTCGATACATATATGGTTTTATTTTTTTTCTAACAAATTTAATGGCGTGGTTTGTTCGTGACTACAGGCACAAATTTCTCCATATTCTTCATTGTAGGTCACTATCCAGTCCATCATGTATGCCTCTTCATATTGAGCATTTGACGACTATATTAAATAAGTTCATGCTTTGGTTAATAATTTTGTTATGCACTTCATAACTAATATGAAAATTACTCTAAGCTGTGATCTTTATACTCAGATATAGTTCCGAACTTTTCTTATGGAACGGACAAATCCTTTGCAATTCTTTCTTATCTATATCCAAATTTTAATGTACTCAAAACTTCCTCGATATTAAATTTTCTTCTCTTGAACCATCTTTAATTACCACAGCAATACTAGTTCAATGAATAAATAATTTTGCCACCTGATCCATGTCAAGGTCTGGTAGAAACTAGATATTTTGCCAAAAATAGCCATCATTTAATATATAGTTTATCTCCTTTTTTTGGTTCAAGAGAGTTAGCAGAACATGATTCTCTTGTTTATCTATTGTACAGATAAGTTCTTTATGCAGTAGATTCATATCAACTTCCCTTCATGCTTTTATTACTGGAAATTGTAAAATTATCTTCACTGAGTTGTCACAACAATTAATTTATACTCAAGCATTTTATTGACCTGGTTAATCTGGAAAAGAATCCATAGGAATTGCCAACCGAAGGAATTGTGTTTTCCATGGAGCGATATACTTGTAAACGTGCACTCACATTTACCAAGAAAGTATGAGAATTTTGGGACAAAAATGCAGTGGGCCATTTATAGTTGGGCTAGTTGTTGTCTCGATGCTCTGTTTAAATTAGAATTGTCCTGGATTAGATTTTTTTTTTATTGAACTGGTATTGGATTGTATGGTTTCTTGGGTTTGGACATCCTGTATCCCCCCTTGGTCTCCTCTAGTTATCTTTGTTTTTTCCTTTCTTTTTTTGCTTTCTCATGTCTTGGCTTCGATTTGTACTTCATGTTATGTATCAATAAAATAATATAATAGGTTTCATTAATTTGTTCAAAACTATAATGATATTTGTAATATAGGATTTGAAGTTTGAGATTCAATTATGTAGTCATACGTGACCATAGTAATGGAAATGCATCAATATTTGCTAATGAATTAATAGTTAAACATTTTTGTAGAAAAGAAAAGAGTTTAACAGTTTGAGCTTGAAAATTTGCTAAAAAAGGAAATTGAGCTTAAAAAACTAAATAAAAGTTTAGACTCAAATTAATAACATGCCGGTCAATTAAACAAACAAGACAAGTTTGGATTTTTATATATATAGCTAGGTAGATGGATGGATGGATAGATAGATGTATATGTATATATATATATATGTATATATGTGTATATATATATATGTGTGTGTGTACAAACCCAAGCAGTTTACTAATTTACTACTACTCGACTCATTTGTATTCCTTCTCCCTAACTATCCAAGTTAGCCCTCGACCAAGGAAAAGACAACCATTGCTTGGAAGGTGGCACTCCTACCATATTTCCTTAATGAAATATAAAATGAAAAAAAAAAAAGAGCAATGTAGAAAGAATGTTGTATTATACTCAAGTAATTGTACAAAATATTTTGTAGAACTCATAGTTAATAAAATTACGATGCACCAAAATTCGTACTCAAGTGGTATTAAAATTAAAAAAAATACTAGTAAAAACACAATCCAAGTATTGCAACTTTATAGGATTACCTCAAGGCTCAATACACCAGACATCCATATGATGTCTCCTACCATAACTTGCATGTCCAAGTTCATCTAAGCCCCTAAATTCCCTGGCAATATCAGGTGCTCGACCTAATAACATCTTTTAATTTCCCCCTCACGAAATCAAGCCCTGCATACTCCTTGCTCAGCGGTCAGTGCAAACAAGCAAACAATATCCAAAAATTCCATTCAAAGGGCTCTTTCCTTTGACCTTATCGTATGCATGACCGCAGTTATATATGAGCTAATCACCTATGAGATTGATTCCTAATTTATGCTTCTTGTGCAGTCAATTAGTCCTAGCTTGTTCCAAGATCGAAAGTTGATGTTGTATGATGGGTTTAATCTCAGATTTATTTCACAGGAGTTAATCTACAAACTTTTCTGTTACGTGCGCTACAATATATGAAAACAACCCACCGCCGGTGAATGCAGGTTGATTTCATCTGTTCGATGAGTGAATCCGCAATTGTGCATCAACCCCTTTCATAGTTCCAGTGAGCCATTGGGAGATAGGTATATGTACTGCTTTAGGGAGAGAGCTTTGTTAGGGTCACCTGGAGTTCTTTCTTGACAAGATCTATATCTAGGGAAATGAACTACGAAAGTTGGAGAAGAAAGAGATTGGAGATAGAAGAATATGGACATTGTAATTTACAAAAGTTGTAGCAACCCTTTCTGGCTGCTTCACTTGGTGGTTGAATTGGGTTCATCCACTTTACTCATTCTCTTCACTTGACAAGAGATGTGATTTTAAATGGAAAAATAGATGGTTATGGCTTTAATGTATAGTCAACCATGTTAAATTATTGATGGATTTTTTTTCACGAGTGAACGATTGATCAAATTATTTTTATTCAAGTAAAAAATTTATTCAGCCAAGTAGCGATAATTGGTTCTTTGCTCTATTAGTGCTTCAGTTGCTACTATTATTATGTGTTGTTGCGCAACCAAGTATCTATGTCACGAGTGTTAGAAAACCCCGATCATGCCGCTGAAATTTAAAAAAATTCAGATGCAGCGGAAGAGGCATGCGCGGGATCAACCGTTCATCGCATGAATGTTGTTCAAAAACCGTTCGTAGATAGATAAGGATTAAAAACTTTTTAAAACATTAGAAGATCAGATCTTCACCTTGTGCGGGTAGATGATCACCGCAAACTGATGATCGTGGTTTTTGGATGAAGGTTCGCTTGAAGCCGTTCAAGTGCCCGGCCTCTACGGGTATCCATACGAAGCAGGAACCGATCCAAGCTTTCTATTTCCCCGGGGCGCTAGCTCCCTTGCAGAGATAACTTTGATGGCTGATCTCCTCTCTCTTTCTTTCAACTCTTGAATGTGCTTGAGAGGAAGGAAGAAGAAGGATGAAGAAAAGAAGAGGAACGAAGCCCCTGCAGCCCACTTCCTTTTTCCTGCGTTGGAACCAAGGAGGAGGAAGAAGGGGACCGCCAACACCTTGTCTTTTGCTTCCCTTGCTTGCGGCTGAAAACCAAGGAGAAGGAGGAGGAGGCCACGGCTGAGGAGAAGAGGGATTCACACAAATTAGGTCAGCCCCCAAGCCTCCTCTTAAATAGCATCTAGGGCTCCTACAAGTTAGGAGCCCTTGATCCATTACCAAGAGGGGCGTCGGCCCCTCTTGTGTTGCCGCACCAAAGAAGCAAAGGAGGAGGGGCGTGAGCCCTGATGAGAGCACAAAAGTGCAATCATCGTACTACCATAATTAGTATTATAGTTAATTTTTAATAATAAAATTAATTAATTAACATTGTATTTGTGTTTGAGTGCAAGGAGTCCAAAAGACCCAATAACATTGGGTTTGAGTCCAATGCGCGGCAGCCCGAGCTCAATTCAAGTCCGGCCAGTCCATGCGATCACGAGAGACCCCAGCTCATTCCATGATCCAGCCTCCCACACCCGGACTGCAAGTATGATGCAAGCCGTAATCCAGCCGCATCCGTCTCCTCCTAGCATCCCACGAAGCTCGCGCCCGTCCGAGTCCGCCTCTTCCGCGTCCCAGCCGCCCGTGATCCCGGGATCCAGCCTCCCACGTCCGCTCCTCCCACCAGCCCACGGGTCATCGCCTCCTCACAGCATCCCGTGGCAGCCTCCAAATGATCCGCAGTGCCCCACGGATCCCGCAAATCCCAGCCCGTGCGGAAACAGGGGAGAAGAGAGGATCACGCGTCCGTTTCTCCTCCAGCCGAATCCAAACCATGATCTTCAGTCAATCCTTCCCGTGATCCCAGTCTCCACCGCGGCCGTGGTCGGCTCCTCCCAGCAATCTCGCGTCCGTGAAAGAAGCCCCAACATCCTTCCTCTTCCGCGTGCAATCCCGGACGATTCGCCTCCCAGCAAGGAAGATCTCAGCAGCCCACCTTCCTTCACAGCCGTGGCATCCGTCCCAGCTTCCAATCCGGTGATCCCGAAATCCCAGCACCCGAAGAAGGAAGCCCCAGCCGTGATCCAATCTCCGGCGATCCCGCACCGCGTCCTCACCGCGTCTGCCATCTCCCTTCCGCATCAGGCGTCCGTCCGCGGCTATAAGAAGAGAAGGAGGAAGAGGGAAGGGGGTGTGCTCGGTGGAATCCAAGATGGGATAGAGAAGTGTGCTCAGGTGGGGGGTGGGAACCAAGAGAGGAGAGCTCTCGGGTGGTGCTGTGTTGAGCCAAAGAAACAGAGGAGGAACAGGGGGTGCTCGGCTCGGTTGGAGGAAGAAGTGTTGATGCTCTGTTTTCAAACAGAGCCAGTGCTTTGTTTTGTTTTTTTTATTCTTTTTCCTTTTCTTTTCATGTTTAGTTTTATTTTTAAGGGCAATGTTTTATGTTTATTGTTATTTTATTTAAGAGCAATGTGTTTTGAGTTGAGTTTTAATTGAGAACAATGTTTTAAGTTTTAACTTTAGAGAATTTTATTCAGGTGGAGTGTTTTACTTTTAAGATTTTATTTATGCTGAAATTTTAATTTCTTTTATGCAATACATTAAATCTTCTTTTATGAAATTTATGTTTGCTTCAATCCTCTTAGTTTCATCCATTTTAATTTTATGCCAGAGCTTTATTTTTCATTAAAAAATGCTTTTTGAATCTGAGTACATGTCGTCTAGTTAATTTCAATTAAAAATCATTCTCCGGTAGACTAGAGATTCCATCATCATCCCCGATATAATGTTTTTCTTCTATTATTCAAAAATCGCTTTTGAATCCGAGTGAACGTTTTTATTTTTAAGCAACTCCAATCGCCTCCCTGTGGATCGACCTCTTACAACCACTATTCCTCGAGTAAACCAGGTAAGAGTAAATTAAATTTAACTTTTGTTCGTCGGTTCTAACAACGATCTGTCTAGCATATTTTTAGGTGGACAGGAATTAGACGAACAAAATTTTGGCGCCGTTGCCGGGGAGGCAAATCGAGAAGTAAGAACGATCACGAAGATCAAATTGGATTTTGGATGCCCGGAGTGAACGCACTCCGGTAGTAAGTTTTTATTTTTATTATTTTGATTATTTTTAGTTAATAATTTCGTAGTTATTAAATTCTGAAATTTGAAATTCGAAAAAAAAAATTTCAAAAAAAATAAAATAAATAAATAAATAAATAATAAAATATAAAAAATATTTCAAAATTCAAAAATTCAAAAATTTAAATTCAAAATTTGAATTCTGAAATTTGAAATTTGAAATTTTAATTTAAATTTAAAAAATATATTAAAAAAATTCAAAAAAAAAATTAAAAAAAAATCTATATTATTTTTGCTAGTAATTGATAAGGCGCAATCCCCCGAGGTGATCATACCTCTATTGGGACTCCTCACGGAGTAATCTCCAGAGCTTATTCAACGGGCATTCGGAGATTGACTGACGCATAAGAATTGTGTTTAGTTTACATTCAAGTTATTGCTATATATAAAAAAATAATAAAAAAATAATAAATAAAAATAAAAAATTATATAAAAAAATAAAAAAAAATTTATTGATTGCTCATTTAATCAATACAACCTAATGACATTGCATAAACTTTAAAAAAAAATATTGATTATTTGCTGCATTTAGTATTAAGCATTTGCATAAAGTAATTAAGGGCAAAACCGATTAAAAAGATAAGGTCGGGAAAGTCATTACCTGTCCTTAGCCCAAAAATCACCACCTTGCATATTTATCCTAAGCCAAATTAAATTAAAATCAAATTAGACGTTGGCCTTAGGGTTTTCGAGCTCAATTAGGCTCTTGGAAAGAAGCAGCTGAAAGCCACTCCAGTGAGAATTTAGTAATTGGTGATGTCTAGGAAAGTTTTACAACAGTGAGAACTGTTACGGGTATTGTGGTATCGGTGTATCCCTTCTGGCACCACCACACACCCCGGGACTTTCCTGGTCACTGATTACTGGATTGCTTAACTGGTAAGCTCAAGCTTAATCTGAAAGGGAGATTAGGAGCTGTCTAATCTAGGAGAGAATTTCAGGAACTTTTTAACCTGATACATCTCTGTGCAACTAGATTTAAGAAGCTACTAAACCTCACTTAGTTCTAAGACTAATAGGGTCAAATTGTTGTGTGGTGTTGGTTGTGGTCATCTGTGTCTAGCCCTTCTCTTCTTTTAGGATTTCGTTCATTGTAGGAGTCGAATCTAATTAAGTTGTGGAAAATGTATGCATGGTAGAAGGTCATTAAGGGATAAGTTAACCCCATTTGATCCTGAGATTGACAGAACTTTTCATCACAACTTGCGAACTGTAAACCAACCGTCGATCTCTACAATGGGTGAACATATTAGAACCCTAAATGAATTGTTTGCACCCGCATCCGCTAGTCCCCCTACTTGCATAGTATTACCAATCAATAATGCAGCCCAATTTGAAATTCGGGCTGCAACAATAAACATGTTACCCCAAGTTTCATGGGTTCGAGAGTGAACAACCCTATATTCATCTAAACAAATTTTTGACAATCTGTCAAACGTTTAGAAATCAAAACTTAGATGAAGAGGGTATTAAATTGAGGTTGTTTCCCATGACTTTAGAGGATCGTGCTGCTGCATGGCTGTATTCCCTTGCTTCAAATTCCATCACATCATGGGAACAACTATCTAAGAAGTTCATGGCTAAGTTCTATCCTATGGTAAAGACTGAAAAAATTAAGGATGCCATAAGAACTTTTAGAGGAAAATCTGAGGAGGAATTTTTCCCAACTTTGGGAAAGATTCCATGACTTGTTGGTCAAATGCCCACACCATGGGCTTGATAAGGCTGATCTGGTCCACTTCTTTTATAAAGGACTACCTCCAGCACATAGAAACATGATTGAGTCCATGCACAAGGGTAGGTTCATGAACCAAACCCCGGATCAAGCCTATGAATTTCTTGTTGACTTAGCTGAAAATGCCCAAAATTGGAGTAGCTATGGTGAGGAAGTAATTAGAGATGAGTTTGGGTCTAGAAAACCAGGTAATTATGAAATAAAAGCAGACCCAGAACTCAAAAATGTCATGTCCAATCTGGTGGCTGGAATGAACAACTTGAGTAAAAAGTTTGATGCTTTCACTGTTTCCACTAGTTCGAGTTCATACAAAGAGTCAAATCCCGTCATGAAAGTGGATCACGAGTCATATAGTTTGTGTGTTTTGTGTAACAGTCCTGAGCATCTAGTGGAGTGCTGCCCTAGTCTGCCTAACATAAAGGCCGAGCAAGCAAATGCTCTAAATTCATATAGTGCCTTTAAGAAGCCCACTCCCAACTCGTTCAGCCCAGTTTACCACCCTGATAATACGTTCCACCCAAATTTCTCATACAAGCAAAATGAACCTATTCAGCATCAAGGTGGTCCACCAGGTTTTCAGAACAACTTCCCCAGGATAGGTCCACCACAAATGAACCAACCTTTGGTTCCATCTGTACCGCCTTATAATGCCCCTATCCCACAGCAACCTTCACAATTAGAAACCATGATGGCTAATATGATGAAACAACAACAAGATTTTATCAAGCAACAACAACAGACCAATACAGCCCAAGCCCAGACTAACCAATTCCATGCGCAAGCAATTGCAAAACTTGAGGTTAGTCTGAGCCAAATAGCTAACTCTCCAGGGGATAGGAAGAAAGGTGAACTACCTAGTCAACCAGTGCCTAACCCTAGTAGACAACAAAATCAAGGTCAGATAGGTCAGTATCAAATCAATTCTAATGGAAATCCGACCTATGAAGTCCAGGCAATTACCACTTTAAGGTCTGGCAAGCAAGTGGACAATAAAGTCCAACTTCCTGAAAATGAAAAAAAAATAAAACTGAATCCGATAAGAACCCTATTCAGAAGAGGGGTCAAGAACAGGACAAACCGGAAAAGAGGGAAGAACCCATAGAAACATACAAACCCAAGGTTCCCTTTCCCAGTAGACTTCAAGACTCCAAGAAACAATCTAACTTTGATGAAATCATGGAAGTCTTTAAAACTGTTCAAATAAATATACCTTTTCTCGATGCCATAAGACAAATTCCCTCCTATACAAAATTCTTGAAAGACCTCACCACGGTCAAAAGAAAAACCAGTATTCCTAGGCAAGCTGTTATGGCTGCACAAGCCTCATCTCTCATTCAACAACAGATTGCCCCGAAATTCAAAGACCCTGGTTGCCCAACTATTGAAATAAAAATAGGAGAGACGATCATCCAGAGAGCTCTATTAGATTTAGGAGCCAGTGTAAACCTACTTCCCTACTATGTGTACCAAAAATTAGGTTTGGGGGAATTAAAGCCTACAAATATTACCCTTTCCTTAGCAGATAGGACAGTGAAGTACCCCAAGGGGATTGTAGAGGATGTAATAGTGAAAGTAAATGAGTTTTACTATCCTGTGGACTTCGTTATCCTTGAGACTGAACCTGCAATACAATCAGACAGTCACACACCTATAATTTTAGGTAGACCTTTCTTAGCCACAGCAAATGCTGTGATCAACTGTCGAAATGGGATGCTAAAGTTATCTTTTGGCAACATGAAAGTCGAGCTTAATGTCTTCAACATAAGTAAACAACCACCAGACGACAAAGAAATCAATGAAGTTGACATGATTGAAAGTCTGGTTCAGGAGACTTTCTTACAAACTTATAATAAGGACCCTTTAGAAGCTTACCTTGCCCATTCCGAGGAAAGGGTCAAGCATGCGCCTCTTAGTTCTGTTCCCCTTATGAGCATAGATCGTCATCAGCCGACTGTTCTTCATCGGACTCTTCCAAAACCATTCTTAGATAATGGTTGAAAAAAGGAGGATTTACATTTTGTCTGGCTGAAGACATAAAACTTAGCGCTCTTGGGAGGCAACCCAACATATAAATATCTTCTATAAAAAAAAATAATTACTAACATGCAGGTTTGGGGGATTTTTGCCCCAACTTTCAATTAACCCACCCATATCAGGTACTTCTCCTCTGTCCTCTTACTGCTTTAAATTTTCTTTAACATTGAGGACAATGTTAGATTTAGGTTTGGGGGTATTTTTACGCATTTGAATTTGAAATTAAAAAAAAAAGTTTTTAGTTAAATTTTTTTTTTTAAAAAAAAAATATACAACACACAAGGTATATAAAATCTAAGAGCCCAATGACTAGTTGGAAGTAGTGCAAAGTGAGTTCTTTTTATTAAGTTCCTTTTAGTGAGTTGTAAGCTAATTAGTGCTTTGAATTTCACAACACATCTGGCCTGCATTTTCTAAGGTATAGGTTCGACATTGTGTTGAGAATATGGTAGCAACCTCGAATCCTGATGAACCATCTTTTTCTGATCCAACAAAAAAAAAAAAATGATGGATTTAGTCAGGTACATCGAAAAGGGCTACCTATTGTCAAAGGTCAGCGGGCTTGTGATGAGGAACCCGAGCATAGGTCCGTAGGGGAGTCTTGATGCCCGACACCTCATGCCAACTGGTGTGAGAATTGTCGACTAATTGCTCGCTACATGGAGGAATCATCACAGGAGTAAAAGTGCACAATACATACATTATCATTAATGAAAAAAAAACAAAAAAAAAAAAGAAAAAAAAAGTATATTGACCTTAAGAAAGACAATAGTGTGAAAGCCGTCGTTGTAAAAATTCGAGTAAACTGGAATATTACAGATAAAGCCCATGAGGTATTAAAGTAAACATCCACAGCTCTCGAAATCCTGCAGATAAGATGATTTTGAATCAGCAAATAGGTCTTGTCCGACCAATTCTTGGAAACTACTAATATTAGCGATATTTTGGAGATCCGAAACCTTAGCTGGTGCATGGTCTAGACTTCACTAAGCACTCAAGTATAAATAAGTATTACAACTCCTTAACGGAAAACTTAATGACTTCAACTTAAATTGCATACTAACCTAGAAATTGGGCTACTTAGTAATTAAAACCTTGTGTGCTTTTGAAATTTTTATCAGTTTTGTACTTGAAATTAGACTTTCAGTTCACAAACCAAATTTTATTTTAGGATTGAAGTTTGTGGGTAGCTTCACTGCAAACCCTCACGAGACAACACTCATCCGCTAGGGTAACCTAGGGGTTTAACGGCTTGTTGCACATGCTAAGTGCAATCGTAATGCTCTACGAAAGTGAGTATTTATCTTAGTATATTTATATAATAAATAACACTTTTGCACTCTTATTTTCGCACTAAATTGCTAGAGACTAGCAATAAGCTAGTTGGGGGGTGTGATGAGAGCACAAAAGTGCAATCATCGTACCACCATAATTAGTATTATAGTTAATTTTTAATAATAAAATTAATTAATTAACATTGTATTTGTGTTTGAGTGCAAGGAGTCCAAAAGACCCAATAACATTGGGTTTGAGTCCAATGCGCGGCAGCCCGAGCTCAATTCAAGTCCGGCCAGTCCATGCGATCACAAGAGACCCCAGCTCATTCCATGATCCAGCCTCCCACACCCAGACTGCAAGTATGATGCAAGCCGTAATCCAGCCGCATCCGTCTCCTCCTAGCATCCCACGAAGCTCGCGCCCGTCCGAGTCCGCCTCTTCCGCGTCCCAGCCGCCCGTGATCCCGGGATCCAGCCTCCCACGTCCGCTCCTCCCACCAGCCCACGGGTCATCGCCTCCTCACAGCATCCCGCGGCAGCCTCCAAATGATCCGCAGTGCCCCACGGATCCCGCAAATCCCAGCCCGTGCGGAAACAGGGGAGAAGAGAGGATCACGCGTCCGTTTCTCCTCCAGCCGAATCCAAACCATGATCTTCAGTCAATCCTTCCCGTGATCCCAGTCTCCACCGCGGCCGTGGTTGGCTCCTCCCAGCAATCTCGCGTCCGTGAAAGAAGCCCCAACATCCTTCCTCTTCCGCGTGCAATCCCGGACGATTCGCCTCCCAGCAAGGAAGATCTCAGCAGCCCACCTTCCTTCACAGCCGTGGCATCCGTCCCAGCTTCCAATCCGGTGATCCCGAAATCCCAGCACCCGAAGAAGGAAGCCCCAGCCGTGATCCAATCTCCGGCGATCCCGCACCGCGTCCTCACCGCGTCTGCCATCTCCCTTCCGCATCAGGCGTCCGTCCGCGGCTATAAGAAGAGAAGGAGGAAGAGGGAAGGGGGTGTGCTCGGTGGAATCCAAGATGGGATAGAGAAGTGTGCTCAGGTGGGGGGTAGGAACCAAGAGAGGAGAGCTCTCGGGTGGTGCTGTGTTGAGCCAAAGAAACAGAGGAGGAACAGGGGGTGCTAGGCTCGGTTGGAGGAAGAAGAAGTGTTGATGCTCTGTTTTCAAACAGAGCCAGTGCTTTGTTTTGTTTTTTTTATTCTTTTTCTTTTTCTTTTCATGTTTAGTTTTATTTTTAAGGGCAATGTTTTATGTTTATTGTTATTTTATTTAAGAGCAATGTGTTTTGAGTTTGAGTTTTAATTGAGAACAATGTTTTAAGTTTTAACTTTAGAGAATTTTATTCAGGTGGAGTGTTTTACTTTTAAGATTTTATTTATGCTGAAATTTTAATTTCTTTTATGCAATACATTAAATCTTCTTTTATGAAATTTATGTTTGCTTCAATCCTCTTAGTTTCATCCATTTTAATTTTATGCCAGAGCTTTATTTTTCATTAAAAAATGCTTTTTGAATCTGAGTACATGTCGTCTAGTTAATTTCAATTAAAAATCATTCTCCGGTAGACTAGAGATTCCATCATCATCCCCGATATAATGTTTTTCTTCTATTATTCAAAAATCACTTTTGAATCCGAGTGAACGTTTTTATTTTTAAGCAACTCCAATCGCCTCCCTGTGGATCGACCTCTTACAACCACTATTCCTCAAGTAAACCAGGTAAGAGTAAATTAAATTTAACTTTTGTTCGTCGGTTCTAACAACGATCTGTCTAGCATATTTTTAGGTGGACAGGAATTAGACGAACAAAATTTTGGCGCCGTTGCCGGGGAGGCAAATCGAGAAGCAAGAACGATCACGAAGATCAAATTGGATTTTGGATGCCCGGAGTGAACGCACTCCGGTAGTAAGTTTTTATTTTTATTATTTTGATTATTTTTAGTTAATAATTTCGTAGTTATTAAATTCTGAAATTTGAAATTCGAAAAAAAAATTTCAAAAAAAAATAAATAAATAAATAAATAAAATATAAAATATAAAAAATATTTCAAAATTCAAAAATTCAAAAATTTAAATTCAAAATTTGAATTCTGAAATTTGAAATTTGAAATTTTAATTTAAATTTAAAAAATATATTAAAAAAATTCAAAAAAAATTAAAAAAAAATCTATATTATTTTTGCTAGTAATTGATAAGGCGCAATCCCCCGAGGTGATCATACCTCTATTGGGACTCCTCACGGAGTAATCTCCAGAGCTTATTCAACGGGCATTCGGAGATTGACTGACGCATAAGAATTGTGTTTAGTTTACATTCAAGTTATTGCTATATATAAAAAAAATAATAAAAAATACTAAATAAAAATAAAAAGTTATATAAAAAAATAAAAAAAAATTTATTGATTGCTCATTTAATCAATACAACCTAATGACATTGTATAAACTTTAAAAAAAAATATTGATTATTTGCTGCATTTAGTATTAAGCATTTGCATAAAGTAATTAAGGGCAAAACCCATTAAAAAGATAAGGTCGGGAAGTCATTACCTGTCCTTAGCCCAAAAATCACCACCTTGCATATTTATCCTAAGCCAAATTAAATTAAATCAAATTAGACGTTGGCCTTAGGGTTTTCGAGCTCAATTAGGCTCTTGGAAAGAAGCAGCTGAAAGCCACTCCAGTGAGAATTTAGTAATTGGTGATGTCTAGGAAAGTTTTACAACAGTGAGAACTGTTACGGGTATTGTGGTATCGGTGTATCCCTTCTGGCACCACCACACACCCCGGGACTTTCCTGGTCACTGATTACTGGATTGCTTAACTGGTAAGCTCAAGCTTAATCTGAAAGGGAGATTAGGAGCTGTCTAATCTAGGAGAGAATTTCAGGAACTTTTTAACCTGATACATCTCTGTGCAACTAGATTTAAGAAGCTACTAAACCTCACTTAGTTCTAAGACTAATAGGGTCAAATTGTTGTGTGGTGTTGGTTGTGGTCATCTGTGTCTAGCCCTTCTCTTCTTTTAGGATTTCGTTCATTGTAGGAGTCGAATCTAATTAAGTTGTGGAAAATGTATGCATGGTAGAAGGTCATTAAGGGATAAGTTAACCCCATTTGATCCTGAGATTGACAGAACTTTTCATCACAACTTGCGAACTGTAAACCAACCGTCGATCTCTACAATGGGTGAACATATTAGAACCCTAAATGAATTGTTTGCACCCGCATCCGCTAGTCCCCCTACTTGCATAGTATTACCAATCAATAATGCAGCCCAATTTGAAATTCGGGCTGCAACAATAAACATGTTACCCAAGTTTCATGGGTTCGAGAGTGAACAACCCTATATTCATCTAAACAAATTTTTGACAATCTGTCAAACGTTTAGAAATCAAAACTTAGATGAAGAGGGTATTAAATTGAGGTTGTTTCCCATGACTTTAGAGGATCGTGCTGCTGCATGGCTGTATTCCCTTGCTTCAAATTCCATCACATCATGGGAACAACTATCTAAGAAGTTCATGGCTAAGTTCTATCCTATGGTAAAGACTGAAAAAATTAAGGATGCCATAAGAACTTTTAGAGGAAAATCTGAGGAGGAATTTTCCCAACTTTGGAAAAGATTCCATGACTTGTTGGTCAAATGCCCACACCATGGGCTTGATAAGGCTGATCTGGTCCACTTCTTTTATAAAGGACTACCTCCAGCACATAGAAACATGATTGAGTCCATGCACAAGGGTAGGTTCATGAACCAAACCCCGGATCAAGCCTATGAATTTCTTGTTGACTTAGCTGAAAATGCCCAAAATTGGAGTAGCTATGGTGAGGAAGTAATTAGAGATGAGTTTGGGTCTAGAAAACCAGGTAATTATGAAATAAAAGCAGACCCAGAACTCAAAAATGTCATGTCCAATCTGGTGGCTGGAATGAACAACTTGAGTAAAAAGTTTTGATGCTTTCACTGTTTCCACTAGTTCGAGTTCATACAAAGAGTCAAATCCCGTCATGAAAGTGGATCACGAGTCATATAGTTTGTGTGTTTTGTGTAACAGTCCTGAGCATCTAGTGGAGTGCTGCCCTAGTCTGCCTAACATAAAGGCCGAGCAAGCAAATGCTCTAAATTCATATAGTGCCTTTAAGAAGCCCACTCCCAACTCGTTCAGCCCAGTTTACCACCCTGATAATAGGTTCCACCCAAATTTCTCATACAAGCAAAATGAACCTATTCAGCATCAAGGTGGTCCACCAGGTTTTCAGAACAACTTCCCCAGGATAGGTCCACCACAAATGAACCAACCTTTGGTTCCATCTGTACCGCCTTATAATGCCCCCTATCCCACAGCAACCTTCACAATTAGAAACCATGATGGCTAATATGATGAAACAACAACAAGATTTTATCAAGCAACAACAACAGACCAATACAGCCCAAGCCCAGACTAACCAATTCCATGCGCAAGCAATTGCAAAACTTGAGGTTAGTCTGAGCCAAATAGCTAACTCTCTAGGGGATAGGAAGAAAGGTGAACTACCTAGTCAACCAGTGCCTAACCCTAGTAGACAACAAAATCAAGGTCAGATTAGGTCAGTATCAAATCAATTCTAATGGAAATCCGACCTATGAAGTCCAGGCAATTACCACTTTAAGGTCTGGCAAGCAAGTGGACAATAAAGTCCAACTTCCTGAAAATAAAAAAAAAAATAAAACTGAATCCGATAAGAACCCTATTCAGAAGAGGGGTCAAGAACAGGACAAACCGGAAAAGAGGGAAGAACCCATAGAAACATACAAACCCAAGGTTCCCTTTCCCAGTAGACTTCAAGACTCCAAGAAACAATCTAACTTTGATGAAATCATGGAAGTCTTTAAAACTGTTCAAATAAATATACCTTTTCTCGATGCCATAAGACAAATTCCCTCCAATACAAAATTCTTGAAAGACCTCACCACGGTCAAAAGAAAAATCAGTATTCCTAGGCAAGCTGTTATGGCTGCACAAGCCTCATCTCTCATTCAACAACAGATTGCCCCGAAATTCAAAGACCCTGGTTGCCCAACTATTGAAATAAAAATAGGAGAGACGATCATCCAGAGAGCTCTATTAGATTTAGGAGCCAGTGTAAACCTACTTCCCTACTATGTGTACCAAAAATTAGGTTTGGGAGAATTAAAGCCTACAAATATTACCCTTTCCTTAGCAGATAGGACAGTGAAGTACCCCAAGGGGATTGTAGAGGATGTAATAGTGAAAGTAAATGAGTTTTACTATCCTGTGGACTTCGTTATCCTTGAGACTGAACCTGCAATACAATCAGACAGTCACACACCTATAATTTTAGGTAGACCTTTCTTAGCCACAGCAAATGCTGTGATCAACTGTCGAAATGGGATGCTAAAGTTATCTTTTGGCAACATGAAAGTCGAGCTTAATGTCTTCAACATAAGTAAACAACCACCAGACGACAAAGAAATCAATGAAGTTGACATGATTGAAAGTCTGGTTCAGGAGACTTTCTTACAAACTTATAATAAGGACCCTTTAGAAGCTTACCTTGCCCATTCCGAGGAAAGGGTCAAGCATGCGCCTCTTAGTTCTGTTCCCCTTATGAGCATAGATCGTCATCAGTCGACTGTTCTTCATCGGACTCTTCCAAAACCATTCTTAGATAATGGTTGAAAAAAGGAGGATTTACATTTTGTCTGGCTGAAGACATAAAACTTAGCGCTCTTGGGAGGCAACCCAACATATAAATATCTTCTATAAAAAAAAATAATTACTAACATGCAGGTTTGGGGGGATTTTTGCCCCAACTTTCAATTAACCCACCCATATCAGGTACTTCTCCTCTGTCCTCTTACTGCTTTAAATTTTCTTTAACATTGAGGACAATGTTAGATTTAGGTTTGGGGGTATTTTTACACATTTGAATTTGAAATTTAAAAAAAAAAGTTTTTAGTTAAATTTTTTTTTTTAAAAAAAAAATATACAACACACAAGGTATATAAAATCTAAGAGCCCAATGACTAGTTGGAAGTAGTGCAAAGTGAGTTCTTTTTATTAAGTTCCTTTTAGTGAGTTGTAAGCTAATTAGTGCTTTGAATTTCACAACACATCTGGCCTGCATTTTCTAAGGTATAGGTTCGACATTGTGTTGAGAATATGGTAGCAACCTCGAATCCTGATGAACCATCTTTTTCTGATCCAACAAAAAAAAAAAAAATGATGGATTTAGTCAGGTACATCGAAAAGGGCTACCTATTGTCAAAGGTCAGCGGGCTTGTGATGAGGAACCCGAGCATAGGTCCGTAGGGGAGTCTTGATGCCCGACACCTCATGCCAACTGGTGTGAGAATTGTCGACTAATTGCTCGCTACATGGAGGAATCATCACAGGAGTAAAAGTGCACAATATATACATTATCATTAATGAAAAAAAAACAAAAAAAAAAAGAAAAAAAAGTATATTGACCTTAAGAAAGACAATAGTGTGAAAGCCGTCGTTGTAAAAATTCGAGTAAACTGGAATATTACAGATAAAGCCCATGAGGTATTAAAGTAAACATCCACAGCTCTCGAAATCCTGCAGATAAGATGATTTTGAATCAGTAAATAGGTCTTGTCCGACCAATTCTTGGAAACTACTAATATTAGCGATATTTTGGAGATCCGAAACCTTAGCTGGTGCATGGTCTAGACTTCACTAAGCACTCAAGTATAAATAAGTATTACAACTCCTTAACGGAAAACTTAATGACTTCAACTTAAATTGCATACTAACCTAGAAATTGGGCTACTTAGTAATTAAAACCTTGTGTGCTTTTGAAATTTTTATCAGTTTTGTACTTGAAATTAGACTTTCAGTTCACAAACCAATTTTATTTTAGGATTGAAGTTTGTGGGTAGCTTCACTGCAAACCCTCACGAGACAACACTCATCCGCTAGGGTAATCTAGGGGTTTAACGGCTTGTTGCACATGCTAAGTGCAATCGTAATGCTCTACGAAAGTGAGTATTTATCTTAGTATATTTATATAATAAATAACACTTTTGCACTCTTATTTTCGCACTAAATTGCTAGAGACTAGCAATAAGCTAGTTGGGGGGTGTGATGAGAGCACAAAAGTGCAATCATCGTACCACCATAATTAGTATTATAGTTAATTTTTAATAATAAAATTAATTAATTAACATTGTATTTGTGTTTGAGTGCAAGGAGTCCAAAAGACCCAATAACATTGGGTTGAGTCCAATGCGCGGCAGCCCGAGCTCAATTCAAGTCCGGCCAGTCCATGCGATCACAAGAGACCCCAGCTCATTCCATGATCCAGCCTCCCACACCCAGACTGCAAGTATGATGCAAGCCGTAATCCAGCCGCATCCGTCTCCTCCTAGCATCCCACGAAGCTCGCGCCCGTCCGAGTCCGCCTCTTCCGCGTCCCAGCCGCCCGTGATCCCGGGATCCAGCCTCCCACATCCGCTCCTCCCACCAGCCCACGGGTCATCGCCTCCTCACAGAATCCCGCGGCAGCCTCCAAATGATCCGCAGTGCCCCACGGATCCCGCAAATCCCAGCCCGTGCGGAAACAGGGGAGAAGAGAGGATCACGCGTCCGTTTCTCCTCCAGCCGAATCCAAACCATGATCTTCAGTCAATCCTTCCCGTGATCCCAGTCTCCACCGCGGCCGTGGTTGGCTCCTCCCAGCAATCTCGCGTCCGTGAAAGAAGCCCCAACATCCTTCCTCTTCCGCGTGCAATCCCGGACGATTCGCCTCCCAGCAAGGAAGATCTCAGCAGCCCACCTTCCTTCACAGCCGTGGCATCCGTCCCAGCTTCCAATCCGGTGATCCCGAAATCCCAGCACCCGAAGAAGGAAGCCCCAGCCGTGATCCAATCTCCGGCGATCCCGCACCGCGTCCTCACCGCGTCTGCCATCTCCCTTCCGCATCAGGCGTCCGTCCGCGGCTATAAGAAGAGAAGGAGGAAGAGGGAAGGGGGTGTGCTCGGTGGAATCCAAGATGGGATAGAGAAGTGTGCTCAGGTGGGGGGTAGGAACCAAGAGAGGAGAGCTCTCGGGTGGTGCTGTGTTGAGCCAAAGAAACAGAGGAGGAACAGGGGGTGCTAGGCTCGGTTGGAGGAAGAAGAAGTGTTGATGCTCTGTTTTCAAACAGAGCCAGTGCTTTGTTTTGTTTTTTTTATTCTTTTTCTTTTTCTTTTCATGTTTAGTTTTATTTTTAAGGGCAATGTTTTATGTTTATTGTTATTTTATTTAAGAGCAATGTGTTTTGAGTTTGAGTTTTAATTGAGAACAATGTTTTAAGTTTTAACTTTAGAGAATTTTATTCAGGTGGAGTGTTTTACTTTTAAGATTTTATTTATGCTGAAATTTTAATTTCTTTTATGCAATACATTAAATCTTCTTTTATGAAATTTATGTTTGCTTCAATCCTCTTAGTTTCATCCATTTTAATTTTATGCCAGAGCTTTATTTTTCATTAAAAAATGCTTTTTGAATCTGAGTACATGTCGTCTAGTTAATTTCAATTAAAATCATTCTCCGGTAGACTAGAGATTCCATCATCATCCCCGATATAATGTTTTTCTTCTATTATTCAAAAATCACTTTTGAATCCGAGTGAACGTTTTTATTTTTAAGCAACTCCAATCGCCTCCCTGTGGATCGACCTCTTACAACCACTATTCCTCAAGTAAACCAGGTAAGAGTAAATTAAATTTAACTTTTGTTCGTCGGTTCTAACAACGATCTGTCTAGCATATTTTTAGGTGGACAGGAATTAGACGAACAAAATTTTGGCGCCGTTGCCGGGGAGGCAAATCGAGAAGCAAGAACGATCACGAAGATCAAATTGGATTTTGGATGCCCGGAGTGAACGCACTCCGGTAGTAAGTTTTTATTTTTATTATTTTGATTATTTTTAGTTAATAATTTCGTAGTTATTAAATTCTGAAATTTGAAATTCGAAAAAAAAATTTCAAAAAAAAATAAATAAATAAATAAATAAATATAAATATAAAAAATATTTCAAAATTCAAAAATTCAAAAATTTAAATTCAAAATTTGAATTCTGAAATTTGAAATTTGAAATTTTAATTTAAATTTAAAAAATATATTAAAAAAATTCAAAAAAAAATTAAAAAAAATCTATATTATTTTTGCTAGTAATTGATAAGGCGCAATCCCCCGAGGTGATCATACCTCTATTGGGACTCCTCACGGAGTAATCTCCAGAGCTTATTCAACGGGCATTCGGAGATTGACTGACGCATAAGAATTGTGTTTAGTTTACATTCAAGTTATTGCTATATATAAAAAAATAATAAAAAAATACTAAATAAAAATAAAAAGTTATATAAAAAAATAAAAAAAAATTTATTGATTGCTCATTTAATCAATACAACCTAATGACATTGTATAAACTTTAAAAAAAAATATTGATTATTTGCTGCATTTAGTATTAAGCATTTGCATAAAGTAATTAAGGGCAAAACCCATTAAAAAGATAAGGTCGGGAAGTCATTACCTGTCCTTAGCCCAAAAATCACCACCTTGCATATTTATCCTAAGCCAAATTAAATTAAAATCAAATTAGACGTTGGCCTTAGGGTTTTCGAGCTCAATTAGGCTCTTGGAAAGAAGCAGCTGAAAGCCACTCCAGTGAGAATTTAGTAATTGGTGATGTCTAGGAAAGTTTTACAACAGTGAGAACTGTTACGGGTATTGTGGTATCGGTGTATCCCTTCTGGCACCACCACACACCCCGGGACTTTCCTGGTCACTGATTACTGGATTGCTTAACTGGTAAGCTCAAGCTTAATCTGAAAGGGAGATTAGGAGCTGTCTAATCTAGGAGAGAATTTCAGGAACTTTTTAACCTGATACATCTCTGTGCAACTAGATTTAAGAAGCTACTAAACCTCACTTAGTTCTAAGACTAATAGGGTCAAATTGTTGTGTGGTGTTGGTTGTGGTCATCTGTGTCTAGCCCTTCTCTTCTTTTAGGATTTCGTTCATTGTAGGAGTCGAATCTAATTAAGTTGTGGAAAATGTATGCATGGTAGAAGGTCATTAAGGGATAAGTTAACCCCATTTGATCCTGAGATTGACAGAACTTTTCATCACAACTTGCGAACTGTAAACCAACCGTCGATCTCTACAATGGGTGAACATATTAGAACCCTAAATGAATTGTTTGCACCCGCATCCGCTAGTCCCCCTACTTGCATAGTATTACCAATCAATAATGCAGCCCAATTTGAAATTCGGGCTGCAACAATAAACATGTTACCCAAGTTTCATGGGTTCGAGAGTGAACAACCCTATATTCATCTAAACAAATTTTTGACAATCTGTCAAACGTTTAGAAATCAAAACTTAGATGAAGAGGGTATTAAATTGAGGTTGTTTCCCATGACTTTAGAGGATCGTGCTGCTGCATGGCTGTATTCCCTTGCTTCAAATTCCATCACATCATGGGAACAACTATCTAAGAAGTTCATGGCTAAGTTCTATCCTATGGTAAAGACTGAAAAAATTAAGGATGCCATAAGAACTTTTAGAGGAAAATCTGAGGAGGAATTTTCCCAACTTTGGAAAAGATTCCATGACTTGTTGGTCAAATGCCCACACCATGGGCTTGATAAGGCTGATCTGGTCCACTTCTTTTATAAAGGACTACCTCCAGCACATAGAAACATGATTGAGTCCATGCACAAGGGTAGGTTCATGAACCAAACCCCGGATCAAGCCTATGAATTTCTTGTTGACTTAGCTGAAAATGCCCAAAATTGGAGTAGCTATGGTGAGGAAGTAATTAGAGATGAGTTTGGGTCTAGAAAACCAGGTAATTATGAAATAAAAGCAGACCCAGAACTCAAAAATGTCATGTCCAATCTGGTGGCTGGAATGAACAACTTGAGTAAAAAGTTTGATGCTTTCACTGTTTCCACTAGTTCGAGTTCATACAAAGAGTCAAATCCCGTCATGAAAGTGGATCACGAGTCATATAGTTTGTGTGTTTTGTGTAACAGTCCTGAGCATCTAGTGGAGTGCTGCCCTAGTCTGCCTAACATAAAGGCCGAGCAAGCAAATGCTCTAAATTCATATAGTGCCTTTAAGAAGCCCACTCCCAACTCGTTCAGCCCAGTTTACCACCCTGATAATAGGTTCCACCCAAATTTCTCATACAAGCAAAATGAACCTATTCAGCATCAAGGTGGTCCACCAGGTTTTCAGAACAACTTCCCCAGGATAGGTCCACCACAAATGAACCAACCTTTGGTTCCATCTGTACCGCCTTATAATGCCCCTATCCCACAGCAACCTTCACAATTAGAAACCATGATGGCTAATATGATGAAACAACAACAAGATTTTATCAAGCAACAACAACAGACCAATACAGCCCAAGCCCAGACTAACCAATTCCATGCGCAAGCAATTGCAAAACTTGAGGTTAGTCTGAGCCAAATAGCTAACTCTCTAGGGGATAGGAAGAAAGGTGAACTACCTAGTCAACCAGTGCCTAACCCTAGTAGACAACAAAATCAAGGTCAGATAGGTCAGTATCAAATCAATTCTAATGGAAATCCGACCTATGAAGTCCAGGCAATTACCACTTTAAGGTCTGGCAAGCAAGTGGACAATAAAGTCCAACTTCCTGAAAATAAAAAAAAAAATAAAACTGAATCCGATAAGAACCCTATTCAGAAGAGGGGTCAAGAACAGGACAAACCGGAAAAGAGGGAAGAACCCATAGAAACATACAAACCCAAGGTTCCCTTTCCCAGTAGACTTCAAGACTCCAAGAAACAATCTAACTTTGATGAAATCATGGAAGTCTTTAAAACTGTTCAAATAAATATACCTTTTCTCGATGCCATAAGACAAATTCCCTCCAATACAAAATTCTTGAAAGACCTCACCACGGTCAAAAGAAAAATCAGTATTCCTAGGCAAGCTGTTATGGCTGCACAAGCCTCATCTCTCATTCAACAACAGATTGCCCCGAAATTCAAAGACCCTGGTTGCCCAACTATTGAAATAAAAATAGGAGAGACGATCATCCAGAGAGCTCTATTAGATTTAGGAGCCAGTGTAAACCTACTTCCCTACTATGTGTACCAAAAATTAGGTTGGGAGAATTAAAGCCTACAAATATTACCCTTTCCTTAGCAGATAGGACAGTGAAGTACCCCAAGGGGATTGTAGAGGATGTAATAGTGAAAGTAAATGAGTTTTACTATCCTGTGGACTTCGTTATCCTTGAGACTGAACCTGCAATACAATCAGACAGTCACACACCTATAATTTTAGGTAGACCTTTCTTAGCCACAGCAAATGCTGTGATCAACTGTCGAAATGGGATGCTAAAGTTATCTTTTGGCAACATGAAAGTCGAGCTTAATGTCTTCAACATAAGTAAACAACCACCAGACGACAAAGAAATCAATGAAGTTGACATGATTGAAAGTCTGGTTCAGGAGACTTTCTTACAAACTTATAATAAGGACCCTTTAGAAGCTTACCTTGCCCATTCCGAGGAAAGGGTCAAGCATGCGCCTCTTAGTTCTGTTCCCCTTATGAGCATAGATCGTCATCAGTCGACTGTTCTTCATCGGACTCTTCCAAAACCATTCTTAGATAATGGTTGAAAAAAGGAGGATTTACATTTTGTCTGGCTGAAGACATAAAACTTAGCGCTCTTGGGAGGCAACCCAACATATAAATATCTTCTATAAAAAAAAATAATTACTAACATGCAGGTTTGGGGGATTTTTGCCCCAACTTTCAATTAACCCACCCATATCAGGTACTTCTCCTCTGTCCTCTTACTGCTTTAAATTTTCTTTAACATTGAGGACAATGTTAGATTTAGGTTTGGGGGTATTTTTTACACATTTGAATTTGAAATTAAAAAAAAAAGTTTTTAGTTAAATTTTTTTTTTTAAAAAAAAAATATACAACACACAAGGTATATAAATCTAAGAGCCCAATGACTAGTTGGAAGTAGTGCAAAGTGAGTTCTTTTTATTAAGTTCCTTTTAGTGAGTTGTAAGCTAATTAGTGCTTTGAATTTCACAACACATCTGGCCTGCATTTTCTAAGGTATAGGTTCGACATTGTGTTGAGAATATGGTAGCAACCTCGAATCCTGATGAACCATCTTTTTCTGATCCAACAAAAAAAAAAAAATGATGGATTTAGTCAGGTACATCGAAAGGGCTACCTATTGTCAAAGGTCAGCGGGCTTGTGATGAGGAACCCGAGCATAGGTCCGTAGGGGAGTCTTGATGCCCGACACCTCATGCCAACTGGTGTGAGAATTGTCGACTAATTGCTCGCTACATGAAGGAATCATCACAGGAGTAAAAGTGCACAATATATACATTATCATTAATGAAAAAAAAAATCAAAAAAAAAAAGAAAAAAAAGTATATTGACCTTAAGAAAGACAATAGTGTGAAAGCCGTCGTTGTAAAAATTCGAGTAAACTGGAATATTACAGATAAAGCCCATGAGGTATTAAAGTAAACATCCACAGCTCTCGAAATCCTGCAGATAAGATGATTTTGAATCAGCAAATAGGTCTTGTCCGACCAATTCTTGGAAACTACTAATATTAGCGATATTTTGGAGATCCGAAACCTTAGCTGGTGCATGGTCTAGACTTCACTAAGCACTCAAGTATAAATAAGTATTACAACTCCCTAACGGAAAACTTAATGACTTCAACTTAAATTGCATACTAACCTAGAAATTGGGCTACTTAGTAATTAAAACCTTGTGTGCTTTTGAAATTTTTATCAGTTTTGTACTTGAAATTAGACTTTCAGTTCACAAACCAAATTTTATTTTAGGATTGAAGTTTGTGGGTAGCTTCACTGCAAACCCTCACGAGACAACACTCGTCCGCTAGGGTAATCTAGGGGTTTAACGGCTTGTTGCACATGCTAAGTGCAATCGTAATGCTCTACGAAAGTGAGTATTTATCTTAGTATATTTATATAATAAATAACACTTTTGCACTCTTATTTTCGCACTAAATTGCTAGAGACTAGCAATAAGCTAGTTGGGGGGTGTGATGAGAGCACAAAAGTGCAATCATCGTACCACCATAATTAGTATTATAGTTAATTTTTAATAATAAAATTAATTAATTAACATTGTATTTGTGTTTGAGTGCAAGGAGTCCAAAAGACCCAATAACATTGGGTTTGAGTCCAATGCGCGGCAGCCCGAGCTCAATTCAAGTCCGGCCAGTCCATGCGATCACGAGAGACCCCAGCTCATTCCATGATCCAGCCTCCCACACCCGGACTGCAAGTATGATGCAAGCCGTAATCCAGCCGCATCCGTCTCCTCCTAGCATCCCACGAAGCTCGCGCCCGTCCGAGTCCGCCTCTTCCGCGTCCCAGCCGCCCGTGATCCCGGGATCCAGCCTCCCACATCCGCTCCTCCCACCAGCCCACGGGTCATCGCCTCCTCACAGCATCCCGCGGCAGCCTCCAAATGATCCGCAGTGCCCACGGATCCCGCAAATCCCAGCCCGTGCGGAAACAGGGGAGAAGAGAGGATCACGCGTCCGTTTCTCCTCCAGCCGAATCCAAACCATGATCTTCAGTCAATCCTTCCCGTGATCCCAGTCTCCACCGCGGCCGTGGTCGGCTCCTCCCAGCAATCTCGCGTCCGTGAAAGAAGCCCCAACATCCTTCCTCTTCCGCGTGCAATCCCGGACGATTCGCCTCCCAGCAAGGAAGATCTCAGCAGCCCACCTTCCTTCACAGCCGTGGCATCCGTCCCAGCTTCCAATCCGGTGATCCCGAAATCCCAGCACCCGAAGAAGGAAGCCCCAGCCGTGATCCAATCTCCGGCGATCCCGCACCGCGTCCTCACCGCGTCTGCCATCTCCCTTCCGCATCAGGCGTCCGTCCGCGGCTATAAGAAGAGAAGGAGGAAGAGGGAAGGGGGTGTGCTCGGTGGAATCCAAGATGGGATAGAGAAGTGTGCTCAGGTGGGGGGTGGGAACCAAGAGAGGAGAGCTCTCGGGTGGTGCTGTGTTGAGCCAAAGAAACAGAGGAGGAACAGGGGGTGCTCGGCTCGGTTGGAGGAAGAAGAAGTGTTGATGCTCTGTTTTCAAACAGAGCCAGTGCTTTGTTTTGTTTTTTTTATTCTTTTTCTTTTTCTTTTCATGTTTAGTTTTATTTTTAAGGGCAATGTTTTATGTTTATTGTTATTTTATTTAAGAGCAATGTGTTTTGAGTTTGAGTTTTAATTGAGAACAATGTTTTAAGTTTTAACTTTAGAGAATTTTATTCAGGTGGAGTGTTTTACTTTTAAGATTTTATTTATGCTGAAATTTTAATTTCTTTTATGCAATACATTAAATCTTCTTTTATGAAATTTATGTTTGCTTCAATCCTCTTAGTTTCATCCATTTTAATTTTATGCCAGAGCTTTATTTTTCATTAAAAAATGCTTTTTGAATCTGAGTACATGTCGTCTAGTTAATTTCAATTAAAAATCATTCTCCGGTAGACTAGAGATTCCATCATCATCCCCAATATAATGTTTTTCTTCTATTATTCAAAAATCACTTTTGAATCCGAGTGAACGTTTTTATTTTTAAGCAACTCCAATCGCCTCCCTGTGGATCGACCTCTTACAACCACTATTCCTCGAGTAAACCAGGTAAGAGTAAATTAAATTTAACTTTTGTTCGTCGGTTCTAACAACGATCTGTCTAGCATATTTTTAGGTGGACAGGAATTAGACGAACAAAATTTTGGCGCCGTTGCCGGGGAGGCAAATCGAGAAGCAAGAACGATCACGAAGATCAAATTGGATTTTGGATGCCCGGAGTGAACGCACTCCGGTAGTAAGTTTTTATTTTTATTATTTTGATTATTTTTAGTTAATAATTTCGTAGTTATTAAATTCTGAAATTTGAAATTCGAAAAAAAAATTTCAAAAAAAAATAAAATAAATAAATAAATAAATAATAAAATATAAAAAATATTTCAAAATTCAAAAATTCAAAAATTTAAATTCAAAATTTGAATTCTGAAATTTGAAATTTGAAATTTTAATTTAAATTTAAAAAATATATTAAAAAAATTCAAAAAAAAATTAAAAAAAATCTATATTATTTTTGCTAGTAATTGATAAGGCGCAATCCCCCGAGGTGATCATACCTCTATTGGGACTCCTCACGGAGTAATCTCCAGAGCTTATTCAACGGGCATTCGGAGATTGACTGACGCATAAGAATTGTGTTTAGTTTACATTCAAGTTATTGCTATATATAAAAAAATAATAAAAAAATAATAAATAAAAATAAAAATTATATAAAAAATAAAAAAAAATTTATTGATTGCTCATTTAATCAATACAACCTAATGACATTGCATAAACTTTAAAAAAAAATATTGATTATTTGCTGCATTTAGTATTAAGCATTTGCATAAAGTAATTAAGGGCAAAACCGATTAAAAAGATAAGGTCAGAAAGTCATTACCTGTCCTTAGCCCAAAAATCACCACCTTGCATATTTATCCTAAGCCAAATTAAATTAAAATCAAATTAGACGTTGGCCTTAGGGTTTTCGAGCTCAATTAGGCTCTTGGAAAGAAGCAGCTGAAAGCCACTCCAGTGAGAATTTAGTAATTGGTGATGTCTAGGAAAGTTTTACAACAGTGAGAACTGTTACGGGTATTGTGGTATCGGTGTATCCCTTCTGGCACCACCACACACCCCGGGACTTTCCTGGTCACTGATTACTGGATTGCTTAACTGGTAAGCTCAAGCTTAATCTGAAAGGGAGATTAGGAGCTGTCTAATCTAGGAGAGAATTTCAGGAACTTTTTAACCTGATACATCTCTGTGCAACTAGATTTAAGAAGCTACTAAACCTCACTTAGTTCTAAGACTAATAGGGTCAAATTGTTGTGTGGTGTTGGTTGTGGTCATCTGTGTCTAGCCCTTCTCTTCTTTTAGGATTTCGTTCATTGTAGGAGTCGAATCTAATTAAGTTGTGGAAAATGTATGCATGGTAGAAGGTCATTAAGGGATAAGTTAACCCCATTTGATCCTGAGATTGACAGAACTTTTCATCACAACTTGCGAACTGTAAACCAACCGTCGATCTCTACAATGGGTGAACATATTAGAACCCTAAATGAATTGTTTGCACCCGCATCCGCTAGTCCCCCTACTTGCATAGTATTACCAATCAATAATGCAGCCCAATTTGAAATTCGGGCTGCAACAATAAACATGTTACCCAAGTTTCATGGGTTCGAGAGTGAACAACCCTATATTCATCTAAACAAATTTTTGACAATCTGTCAAACGTTTAGAAATCAAAACTTAGATGAAGAGGGTATTAAATTGAGGTTGTTTCCCATGACTTTAGAGGATCGTGCTGCTGCATGGCTGTATTCCCTTGCTTCAAATTCCATCACATCATGGGAACAACTATCTAAGAAGTTCATGGCTAAGTTCTATCCTATGGTAAAGACTGAAAAAATTAAGGATGCCATAAGAACTTTTAGAGGAAAATCTGAGGAGGAATTTTCCCAACTTTGGAAAAGATTCCATGACTTGTTGGTCAAATGCCCACACCATGGGCTTGATAAGGCTGATCTGGTCCACTTCTTTTATAAAGGACTACCTCCAGCACATAGAAACATGATTGAGTCCATGCACAAGGGTAGGTTCATGAACCAAACCCCGGATCAAGCCTATGAATTTCTTGTTGACTTAGCTGAAAATGCCCAAAATTGGAGTAGCTATGGTGAGGAAGTAATTAGAGATGAGTTTGGGTCTAGAAAACCAGGTAATTATGAAATAAAAGCAGACCCAGAACTCAAAAATGTCATGTCCAATCTGGTGGCTGGAATGAACAACTTGAGTAAAAAGTTTGATGCTTTCACTGTTTCCACTAGTTCGAGTTCATACAAAGAGTCAAATCCCGTCATGAAAGTGGATCACGAGTCATATAGTTTGTGTGTTTTGTGTAACAGTCCTGAGCATCTAGTGGAGTGCTGCCCTAGTCTGCCTAACATAAAGGCCGAGCAAGCAAATGCTCTAAATTCATATAGTGCCTTTAAGAAGCCCACTCCCAACTCGTTCAGCCCAGTTTACCACCCTGATAATAGGTTCCACCCAAATTTCTCATACAAGCAAAATGAACCTATTCAGCATCAAGGTGGTCCACCAGGTTTTCAGAACAACTTCCCCAGGATAGGTCCACCACAAATGAACCAACCTTTGGTTCCATCTGTACCGCCTTATAATGCCCCTATCCCACAGCAACCTTCACAATTAGAAACCATGATGGCTAATATGATGAAACAACAACAAGATTTTATCAAGCAACAACAACAGACCAATACAGCCCAAGCCCAGACTAACCAATTCCATGCGCAAGCAATTGCAAAACTTGAGGTTAGTCTGAGCCAAATAGCTAACTCTCCAGGGGATAGGAAGAAAGGTGAACTACCTAGTCAACCAGTGCCTAACCCTAGTAGACAACAAAATCAAGGTCAGATAGGTCAGTATCAAATCAATTCTAATGGAAATCCGACCTATGAAGTCCAGGCAATTACCACTTTAAGGTCTGGCAAGCAAGTGGACAATAAAGTCCAACTTTCTGAAAATGAAAAAAAAAATAAAACTGAATCCGATAAGAACCCTATTCAGAAGAGGGGTCAAGAACAGGACAAACCGAAAAAGAGGGAAGAACCCATAGAAACATACAAACCCAAGGTTCCCTTTCCCAGTAGACTTCAAGACTCCAAGAAACAATCTAACTTTGATGAAATCATGGAAGTCTTTAAAACTGTTCAAATAAATATACCTTTTCTCGATGCCATAAGACAAATTCCCTCCAATACAAAATTCTTGAAAGACCTCACCACGGTCAAAAGAAAAACCAGTATTCCTAGGCAAGCTGTTATGGCTGCACAAGCCTCATCTCTCATTCAACAACAGATTGCCCCGAAATTCAAAGACCCTGGTTGCCCAACTATTGAAATAAAAATAGGAGAGACGATCATCCAGAGAGCTCTATTAGATTTAGGAGCCAGTGTAAACCTACTTCCCTACTATGTGTACCAAAAATTAGGTTTGGGAGAATTAAAGCCTACAAATATTACCCTTTCCTTAGCAGATAGGACAGTGAAGTACCCCAAGGGGATTGTAGAGGATGTAATAGTGAAAGTAAATGTGTTTTACTATCCTGTGGACTTCGTTATCCTTGAGACTGAACCTGCAATACAATCAGACAGTCACACACCTATAATTTTAGGTAGACCTTTCTTAGCCACAGCAAATGCTGTGATCAACTGTCGAAATGGGATGCTAAAGTTATCTTTTGGCAACATGAAAGTCGAGCTTAATGTCTTCAACATAAGTAAACAACCACCAGACGACAAAGAAATCAATGAAGTTGACATGATTGAAAGTCTGGTTCAGGAGACTTTCTTACAAACTTATAATAAGGACCCTTTAGAAGCTTACCTTGCCCATTCCGAGGAAAGGGTCAAGCATGCGCCTCTTAGTTCTGTTCCCCTTATGAGCATAGATCGTCATCAGTCGACTGTTCTTCATCGGACTCTTCCAAAACCATTCTTAGATAATGGTTGAAAAAAGGAGGATTTACATTTTGTCTGGCTGAAGACATAAAACTTAGCGCTCTTGGGAGGCAACCCAACATATAAATATCTTCTATAAAAAAAAAATAATTACTAACATGCAGGTTTGGGGGATTTTTGCCCCAACTTTCAATTAACCCACCCATATCAGGTACTTCTCCTCTGTCCTCTTACTGCTTTAAATTTTCTTTAACATTGAGGACAATGTTAGATTTAGGTTTGGGGGTATTTTTACGCATTTGAATTTGAAATTAAAAAAAAAAGTTTTTAGTTAAATTTTTTTTTTTAAAAAAAAAAATATACAACACACAAGGTATATAAAATCTAAGAGCCCAATGACTAGTTGGAAGTAGTGCAAAGTGAGTTCTTTTTATTAAGTTCCTTTTAGTGAGTTGTAAGCTAATTAGTGCTTTGAATTTCACAACACATCTGGCCTGCATTTTCTAAGGTATAGGTTCGACATTGTGTTGAGAATATGGTAGCAACCTCGAATCCTGATGAACCATCTTTTTCTGATCCAACAAAAAAAAAATGATGGATTTAGTCAGGTACATCGAAAAGGGCTACCTATTGTCAAAGGTCAGCGGGCTTGTGATGAGGAACCCGAGCATAGGTCCGTAGGGGAGTCTTGATGCCCGACACCTCATGCCAACTGGTGTGAGAATTGTCGACTAATTGCTCGCTACATGAAGGAATCATCACAGGAGTAAAAGTGCACAATATATACATTATCATTAATGAAAAAAAAAATCAAAAAAAAAAGAAAAAAAAGTATATTGATCTTAAGAAAGACAATAGTGTGAAAGCCGTCGTTGTAAAAATTCGAGTAAACTGGAATATTACAGATAAAGCCCATGAGGTATTAAAGTAAACATCCACAGCTCTCGAAATCCTGCAGATAAGATGATTTTGAATCAGCAAATAGGTCTTGTCCGACCAATTCTTGGAAACTACTAATATTAGCGATATTTTGGAGATCCGAAACCTTAGCTGGTGCATGGTCTAGACTTCACTAAGCACTCAAGTATAAATAAGTATTACAACTCCCTAACGGAAAACTTAATGACTTCAACTTAAATTGCATACTAACCTAGAAATTGGGCTACTTAGTAATTAAAACCTTGTGTGCTTTTGAAATTTTTATCAGTTTTGTACTTGAAATTAGACTTTCAGTTCACAAACCAAATTTTATTTTAGGATTGAAGTTTGTGGGTAGCTTCACTGCAAACCCTCACGAGACAACACTCGTCCGCTAGGGTAATCTAGGGGTTTAACGGCTTGTTGCACATGCTAAGTGCAATCGTAATGCTCTACGAAAGTGAGTATTTATCTTAGTATATTTATATAATAAATAACACTTTTGCACTCTTATTTTCGCACTAAATTGCTAGAGACTAGCAATAAGCTAGTTGGGGGGTGTGATGAGAGCACAAAAGTGCAATCATCGTACCACCATAATTAGTATTATAGTTAATTTTTAATAATAAAATTAATTAATTAACATTGTATTTGTGTTTGAGTGCAAGGAGTCCAAAAGACCCAATAACATTGGGTTTGAGTCCAATGCGCGGCAGCCCGAGCTCAATTCAAGTCCGGCCAGTCCATGCGATCACGAGAGACCCCAGCTCATTCCATGATCCAGCCTCCCACACCCGGACTGCAAGTATGATGCAAGCCGTAATCCAGCCGCATCCGTCTCCTCCTAGCATCCCACGAAGCTCGCGCCCGTCCGAGTCCGCCTCTTCCGCGTCCCAGCCGCCCGTGATCCCGGGATCCAGCCTCCCACGTCCGCTCCTCCCACCAGCCCACGGGTCATCGCCTCCTCACAGCATCCCGCGGCAGCCTCCAAATGATCCGCAGTGCCCCACGGATCCCGCAAATCCCAGCCCGTGCGGAAACAGGGGAGAAGAGAGGATCACGCGTCCGTTTCTCCTCCAGCCGAATCCAAACCATGATCTTCAGTCAATCCTTCCCGTGATCCCAGTCTCCACCGCGGTCGTGGTCGGCTCCTCCCAGCAATCTCGCGTCCGTGAAAGAAGCCCCAACATCCTTCCTCTTCCGCGTGCAATCCCGGACGATTCGCCTCCCAGCAAGGAAGATCTCAGCAGCCCACCTTCCTTCACAGCCGTGGCATCCGTCCCAGCTTCCAATCCGGTGATCCCGAAATCCCAGCACCCGAAGAAGGAAGCCCCAGCCGTGATCCAAACTCCGGCGATCCCGCACCGCGTCCTCACCGCGTCTGCCATCTCCCTTCCGCATCAGGCGTCCGTCCGCGGCTATAAGAAGAGAAGGAGGAAGAGGGAAGGGGGTGTGCTCGGTGGAATCCAAGATGGGATAGAGAAGTGTGCTCAGGTGGGGGGTGGGAACCAAGAGAGGAGAGCTCTCGGGTGGTGCTGTGTTGAGCCAAAGAAACAGAGGAGGAACAGGGGGTGCTCGGCTCGGTTGGAGGAAGAAGAAGTGTTGATGCTCTGTTTTCAAACAGAGCCAGTGCTTTGTTTTGTTTTTTTTATTCTTTTTCTTTTTCTTTTCATGTTTAGTTTTATTTTTAAGGGCAATGTTTTATGTTTATTGTTATTTTATTTAAGAGCAATGTGTTTTGAGTTTGAGTTTTAATTGAGAACAATGTTTTAAGTTTTAACTTTAGAGAATTTTATTCAGGTGGAGTGTTTTACTTTTAAGATTTTATTTATGCTGAAATTTTAATTTCTTTTACGCAATACATTAAATCTTCTTTTATGAAATTTATGTTTTCTACAATCCTCTTAGTTTCATCCATTTTAATTTTATGCCAGAGCTTTATTTTTCATTAAAAAATGCTTTTTGAATCTGAGTACATGTCGTCTAGTTAATTTCAATTAAAAATCATTCTCCGGTAGACTAGAGATTCCATCATCATCCCCAATATAATGTTTTTCTTCTATTATTCAAAAATCACTTTTGAATCCGAGTGAACGTTTTTATTTTTAAGCAACTCCAATCGCCTCCCTGTGGATCGACCTCTTACAACCACTATTCCTCGAGTAAACCAGGTAAGAGTAAATTAAATTTAACTTTTGTTCGTCGGTTCTAACAACGATCTGTCTAGCATATTTTTAGGTGGACAGGAATTAGACGAACAAAATTTTGGCGCCGTTGCCGGGGAGGCAAATCGAGAAGCAAGAACGATCACGAAGATCAAATTGGATTTTGGATGCCCGGAGTGAACGCACTCCGGTAGTAAGTTTTTATTTTTATTATTTTGATTATTTTTAGTTAATAATTTCGTAGTTATTAAATTCTGAAATTTGAAATTCGAAAAAAAAATTTCAAAAAAAAATAAATAAATAAATAAATAAAAAATAAAATATAAAAAATATTTCAAAATTCAAAAATTCAAAAATTTAAATTCAAAATTTGAATTCTGAAATTTGAAATTTGAAATTTTAATTTAAATTTAAAAAATATATTAAAAAAATTCAAAAAAAAATTAAAAAAAAATCAATATTATTTTTGCTAGTAATTGATAAGGCGCAATCCCCCGAGGTGATCATACCTCTATTGGGACTCCTCACGGAGTAATCTCCAGAGCTTATTCAACGGGCATTCGGAGATTGACTGACGCATAAGAATTGTGTTTAGTTTACATTCAAGTTATTGCTATATATAAAAATAATAATAAAAAATAATAAATAAAAATAAAAAGTTATATAAAAAAATAAAAAAAATTTATTGATTGCTCATTTAATCAATACAACCTAATGACATTGCATAAACTTTAAAAAAAAATATTGATTATTTGCTGCATTTAGTATTAAGCATTTGCATAAAGTAATTAAGGGCAAAACCCATTAAAAAGATAAGGTCGGGAAGTCATTACCTGTCCTTAGCCCAAAAATCACCACCTTGCATATTTATCCTAAGCCAAATTAAATTAAAATCAAATTAGACGTTGGCCTTAGGGTTTTCGAGCTCAATTAGGCTCTTGGAAAGAAGCAGCTGAAAGCCACTCCAGTGAGAATTTAGTAATTGGTGATGTCTAGGAAAGTTTTACAACAGTGAGAACTGTTACGGGTATTGTGGTATCGGTGTATCCCTTCTGGCACCACCACACACCCCGGGACTTTCCTGGTCACTGATTACTGGATTGCTTAACTGGTAAGCTCAAGCTTAATCTGAAAGGGAGATTAGGAGCTGTCTAATCTAGGAGAGAATTTCAGGAACTTTTTAACCTGATACATCTCTGTGCAACTAGATTTAAGAAGCTACTAAACCTCACTTAGTTCTAAGACTAATAGGGTCAAATTGTTGTGTGGTGTTGGTTGTGGTCATCTGTGTCTAGCCCTTCTCTTCTTTTAGGATTTCGTTCATTGTAGGAGTCGAATCTAATTAAGTTGTGGAAAATGTATGCATGGTAGAAGGTCATTAAGGGATAAGTTAACCCCATTTGATCCTGAGATTGACAGAACTTTTCATCACAACTTGCGAACTGTAAACCAACCGTCGATCTCTACAATGGGTGAACATATTAGAACCCTAAATGAATTGTTTGCACCCGCATCCGCTAGTCCCCCTACTTGCATAGTATTACCAATCAATAATGCAGCCCAATTTGAAATTCGGGCTGCAACAATAAACATGTTACCCAAGTTTCATGGGTTCGAGAGTGAACAACCCTATATTCATCTAAACAAATTTTTGACAATCTGTCAAACGTTTAGAAATCAAAACTTAGATGAAGAGGGTATTAAATTGAGGTTGTTTCCCATGACTTTAGAGGATCGTGCTGCTGCATGGCTGTATTCCCTTGCTTCAAATTCCATCACATCATGGGAACAACTATCTAAGAAGTTCATGGCTAAGTTCTATCCTATGGTAAAGACTGAAAAAATTAAGGATGCCATAAGAACTTTTAGAGGAAAATCTGAGGAGGAATTTTCCCAACTTTGGAAAAGATTCCATGACTTGTTGGTCAAATGCCCACACCATGGGCTTGATAAGGCTGATCTGGTCCACTTCTTTTATAAAGGACTACCTCCAGCACATAGAAACATGATTGAGTCCATGCACAAGGGTAGGTTCATGAACCAAACCCCGGATCAAGCCTATGAATTTCTTGTTGACTTAGCTGAAAATGCCCAAAATTGGAGTAGCTATGGTGAGGAAGTAATTAGAGATGAGTTTGGGTCTAGAAAACCAGGTAATTATGAAATAAAAGCAGACCCAGAACTCAAAAATGTCATGTCCAATCTGGTGGCTGGAATGAACAACTTGAGTAAAAAGTTTGATGCTTTCACTGTTTCCACTAGTTCGAGTTCATACAAAGAGTCAAATCCCGTCATGAAAGTGGATCACGAGTCATATAGTTTGTGTGTTTTGTGTAACAGTCCTGAGCATCTAGTGGAGTGCTGCCCTAGTCTGCCTAACATAAAGGCCGAGCAAGCAAATGCTCTAAATTCATATAGTGCCTTTAAGAAGCCCACTCCCAACTCGTTCAGCCCAGTTTACCACCCTGATAATAGGTTCCACCCAAATTTCTCATACAAGCAAAATGAACCTATTCAGCATCAAGGTGGTCCACCAGGTTTTCAGAACAACTTCCCCAGGATAGGTCCACCACAAATGAACCAACCTTTGGTTCCATCTGTACCGCCTTATAATGCCCCTATCCCACAGCAACCTTCACAATTAGAAACCATGATGGCTAATATGATGAAACAACAACAAGATTTTATCAAGCAACAACAACAGACCAATACAGCCCAAGCCCAGACTAACCAATTCCATGCGCAAGCAATTGCAAAACTTGAGGTTAGTCTGAGCCAAATAGCTAACTCTCTAGGGGATAGGAAGAAAGGTGAACTACCTAGTCAACCAGTGCCTAACCCTAGTAGACAACAAAATCAAGGTCAGATAGGTCAGTATCAAATCAATTCTAATGGAAATCCGACCTATGAAGTCCAGGCAATTACCACTTTAAGGTCTGGCAAGCAAGTGGACAATAAAGTCCAACTTCCTGAAAATAAAAAAAAAAATAAAACTGAATCCGATAAGAACCCTATTCAGAAGAGGGGTCAAGAACAGGACAAACCGGAAAAGAGGGAAGAACCCATAGAAACATACAAACCCAAGGTTCCCTTTCCCAGTAGACTTCAAGACTCCAAGAAACAATCTAACTTTGATGAAATCATGGAAGTCTTTAAAACTGTTCAAATAAATATACCTTTTCTCGATGCCATAAGACAAATTCCCTCCAATACAAAATTCTTGAAAGACCTCACCACGGTCAAAAGAAAAATCAGTATTCCTAGGCAAGCTGTTATGGCTGCACAAGCCTCATCTCTCATTCAACAACAGATTGCCCCGAAATTCAAAGACCCTGGTTGCCCAACTATTGAAATAAAAATAGGAGAGACGATCATCCAGAGAGCTCTATTAGATTTAGGAGCCAGTGTAAACCTACTTCCCTACTATGTGTACCAAAAATTAGGTTTGGGAGAATTAAAGCCTACAAATATTACCCTTTCCTTAGCAGATAGGACAGTGAAGTACCCCAAGGGGATTGTAGAGGATGTAATAGTGAAAGTAAATGAGTTTTACTATCCTGTGGACTTCGTTATCCTTGAGACTGAACCTGCAATACAATCAGACAGTCACACACCTATAATTTTAGGTAGACCTTTCTTAGCCACAGCAAATGCTGTGATCAACTGTCGAAATGGGATGCTAAAGTTATCTTTTGGCAACATGAAAGTCGAGCTTAATGTCTTCAACATAAGTAAACAACCACCAGACGACAAAGAAATCAATGAAGTTGACATGATTGAAAGTCTGGTTCAGGAGACTTTCTTACAAACTTATAATAAGGACCCTTTAGAAGCTTACCTTGCCCATTCCGAGGAAAGGGTCAAGCATGCGCCTCTTAGTTCTGTTCCCCTTATGAGCATAGATCGTCATCAGTCGACTGTTCTTCATCGGACTCTTCCAAAACCATTCTTAGATAATGGTTGAAAAAAGGAGGATTTACATTTTGTCTGGCTGAAGACATAAAACTTAGCGCTCTTGGGAGGCAACCCAACATATAAATATCTTCTATAAAAAAAAAATAATTACTAACATGCAGGTTTGGGGGATTTTTGCCCCAACTTTCAATTAACCGACCCATATCAGGTACTTCTCCTCTGTCCTCTTACTGCTTTAAATTTTCTTTAACATTGAGGACAATGTTAGATTTAGGTTTGGGGGTATTTTTACACATTTGAATTTGAAATTAAAAAAAAAGTTTTTAGTTAAATTTTTTTTTTAAAAAAAAAATATACAACACACAAGGTATATAAAATCTAAGAGCCCAATGACTAGTTGGAAGTAGTGCAAAGTGAGTTCTTTTTATTAAGTTCCTTTTAGTGAGTTGTAAGCTAATTAGTGCTTTGAATTTCACAACACATCTGGCCTGCATTTTCTAAGGTATAGGTTCGACATTGTGTTGAGAATATGGTAGCAACCTCGAATCCTGATGAACCATCTTTTTCTGATCCAACAAAAAAAAAAAATGATGGATTTAGTCAGGTACATCGAAAAGGGCTACCTATTGTCAAAGGTCAGCGGGCTTGTGATGAGGAACCCGAGCATAGGTCCGTAGGGGAGTCTTGATGCCCGACACCTCATGCCAACTGGTGTGAGAATTGTCGACTAATTGCTCGCTACATGAAGGAATCATCACAGGAGTAAAAGTGCACAATATATACATTATCATTAATGAAAAAAAAAATCAAAAAAAAAAAGAAAAAAAGTATATTGACCTTAAGAAAGACAATAGTGTGAAAGCCGTCGTTGTAAAAATTCGAGTAAACTGGAATATTACAGATAAAGCCCATGAGGTATTAAAGTAAACATCCACAGCTCTCGAAATCCTGCAGATAAGATGATTTTGAATCAGCAAATAGGTCTTGTCCGACCAATTCTTGGAAACTACTAATATTAGCGATATTTTGGAGATCCGAAACCTTAGCTGGTGCATGGTCTAGACTTCACTAAGCACTCAAGTATAAATAAGTATTACAACTCCCTAACGGAAAACTTAATGACTTCAACTTAAATTGCATACTAACCTAGAAATTGGGCTACTTAGTAATTAAAACCTTGTGTGCTTTTGAAATTTTTATCAGTTTTGTACTTGAAATTAGACTTTCAGTTCACAAACCAAATTTTATTTTAGGATTGAAGTTTGTGGGTAGCTTCACTGCAAACCCTCACGAGACAACACTCGTCCACTACGGTAATCTAGGGGTTTAACGGCTTGTTGCACATGCTAAGTGCAATCGTAATGCTCTACGAAAGTGAGTATTTATCTTAGTATATTTATATAATAAATAACACTTTTGCACTCTTATTTTCGCACTAAATTGCTAGAGACTAGCAATAAGCTAGTTGGGGGGTGTGATGAGAGCACAAAAGTGCAATCATCGTACCACCATAATTAATATTATAGTTAATTTTTAATAATAAAATTAATTAATTAACATTGTATTTGTGTTTGAGTGCAAGGAGTCCAAAAGACCCAATAACATTGGGTTTGAGTCCAATGCGCGGCAGCCCGAGCTCAATTCAAGTCCGGCCAGTCCATGCGATCACGAGAGACCCCAGCTCATTCCATGATCCAGCCTCCCACACCCGGACTGCAAGTATGATGCAAGCCGTAATCCAGCCGCATCCGTCTCCTCCTAGCATCCCACGAAGCTCGCGCCCGTCCGAGTCCGCCTCTTCCGCGTCCCAGCCGCCCGTGATCCCGGGATCCAGCCTCCCACGTCCGCTCCTCCCACCAGCCCACGGGTCATCGCCTCCTCACAGCATCCCGCGGCAGCCTCCAAATGATCCGCAGTGCCCCACGGATCCCGCAAATCCCAGCCCGTGCGGAAACAGGGGAGAAGAGAGGATCACGCGTCCGTTTCTCCTCCAGCCGAATCCAAACCATGATCTTCAGTCAATCCTTCCCGTGATCCCAGTCTCCACCGCGGCCGTGGTCGGCTCCTCCCAGCAATCTCGCGTCCGTGAAAGAAGCCCCAACATCCTTCCTCTTCCGCGTGCAATCCCGGACGATTCGCCTCCCAGCAAGGAAGATCTCAGCAGCCCACCTTCCTTCACAGCCGTGGCATCCGTCCCAGCTTCCAATCCGGTGATCCCAAAATCCCAGCACCCGAAGAAGGAAGCCCCAGCCGTGATCCAATCTCCGGCGATCCCGCACCGCGTCCTCACCGCGTCTGCCATCTCCCTTCCGCATCAGGCGTCCGTCCGCGGCTATAAGAAGAGAAGGAGGAAGAGGGAAGGGGGTGTGCTCGGTGGAATCCAAGATGGGATAGAGAAGTGTGCTCAGGTGGGGGGTGGGAACCAAGAGAGGAGAGCTCTCGGGTGGTGCTGTGTTGAGCCAAAGAAACAGAGGAGGAACAGGGGGTGCTCGGCTCGGTTGGAGGAAGAAGAAGTGTTGATGCTCTGTTTTCAAACAGAGCCAGTGCTTTGTTTTGTTTTTTTTATTCTTTTTCTTTTTCTTTTCATGTTTAGTTTTATTTTTAAGGGCAATGTTTTATGTTTATTGTTATTTTATTTAAGAGCAATGTGTTTTGAGTTTGAGTTTTAATTGAGAACAATGTTTTAAGTTTTAACTTTAGAGAATTTTATTCAGGTGGAGTGTTTTACTTTTAAGATTTTATTTATGCTGAAATTTTAATTTCTTTTATGCAATACATTAAATCTTCTTTTATGACATTTATGTTTGCTTCAATCCTCTTAGTTTCATCCATTTTAATTTTATGCCAGAGCTTTATTTTTCATTAAAAAATGCTTTTTGAATCTGAGTACATGTCGTCTAGTTAATTTCAATTAAAAATCATTCTCCGGTAGACTAGAGATTCCATCATCATCCCCGATATAATGTTTTTCTTCTATTATTCAAAAATCGCTTTTGAATCCGAGTGAACGTTTTTATTTTTAAGCAACTCCAATCGCCTCCCTGTGGATCGACCTCTTACAACCACTATTCCTCGAGTAAACCAGGTAAGAGTAAATTAAATTTAACTTTTGTTCGTCGGTTCTAACAACGATCTGTCTAGCATATTTTTAGGTGGACAGGAATTAGACGAACAAGCCCCTCCTTCTTGTGTTGCCCTAATCCTCATCTAATGAGGATTGGGAGGCCCTAATGTGGTTTAGCCCTAATCCAATTAGGCTTAGCCCAAGGGTGAACCAATTTGGATCCAATCTAGGTAAGTCCTAATCCAATTGGAACTTAAATCAATTTTGACTCAATTGAACTCTTCAATCCTAATCCAATTTAGGAGTCTTATTGATTCATTAGATTAATAATTAATTGTGACTTAAGAAACCCTAATCCAAATTAGGACATATTTAATTTTAGTCCTAATCCAATTAGGACTCTATTTGAATCCGAAGTCCTAATCTGATTAGGACTCTAGGAATCCTACTCCAAGTAGGAATCCGATTTTAATTCAAAACTCCTAATCTCATTAGGATTGTAGGAATCCTATTCCAAGTAGGAATCCCAGTCCTACTCCAACTAGGATTCCCAGTCCTAATCCAATTAGGACTCTAGGAATCCTACTCGAAGTAGGACTCTTGTTTCAAGTCCAATTAATTAATTTTCTTTGTTCCTTCTTCAACTGAATATCAATCGAATTGATTACTTGTGATTCCTAATCACGATTCAACCATCGGATCGGTCAATACTTCTAGTATGTGTGACCCCATAGGTTCTACTCTGACTGGTAGTGAGATATATTATGATCTCTATCATAATATCATTGAAAACTCCTTTCAATGGATTGGAACGATTCCAACTCTACTCATTAGGGTTTATCGATCATCGAGATAATCCCTGTGAGTCCCACCATCCACCAGTGACACCTAGCAGCATGTAGTGGCTACCCAGTAGAATAGAATGATGAACCTCTAGGTGCAGTTATCATGTGATACAGTCCTACTATCGTGGATCCCTACAGGACGGAGGTCATGGATAACTCGTCAAACCCCTTCGTCTGTCATATGTCAAGATTTATTCGACTCGAGTTCGATAGTGGAAAACTCTTTTTCCACTTTATATTACTGCCCGGGCCAAGGTCTTAGAACTCAGTCTAACAAATCACATAGGATCACTCCTTTTCTATCAAGGTCGATAGATTCCATGTAAGTGCATACCCTACTCCTACAGTGAACTTACTGCAGCCAATCTACACTATAAGGACCCATATGACTAGAGACCATGTATACGTGTAGTCAAACTACAATAACCTCACTGTGAGTAGCTGAAGCACCGCAGGTCAAAGGACCAGTCATACTACTGCAACATCAAGCAAGTCACTGACGAGTGGATAGACATCCAAGTGACTTCTTGTCTTGGTCACGCTCAGTACCCTTGTTTTCTAACAAGCACCTGCACTATCACTTCAGTGTCCCTACACTGTGGACTCAAGTCTCGTCCATCCAGAAGGAAAGTGATCTGTGCACTGATCGGATCGATCACCGTCCTCGTGATGATCCATTGATCAGGAGCATTTAGAAATCAATCACCAATAATACATGGCTCAAATTCTCAACTCTTGAGAATATGCATCATCATCTTATTAATTTCTTGGACGATTCATAGACACATAAATAATATGAATGAAAAAGATGCCTTTTATTTATTCAATAATAAATAGTCAAGTACAAAATTATGTCCCTAGAATTAACAATGTGTCAGCCAGATTGGCTTCTAGAGCATACATCTAACAATCTCCCACTTGCACTAAAGCCAATTGGTCATATATCTTAGGCCCATCTTCTCAAGGTGGGCTTCAGTCTTCTGCTGACTCAGCTGCTTAGTGAACGGGTCTGCCACGTTATCCGTGGAGTCTACTCTCTGCACCTCTACATATTTCTTCTCAACATAGTCGCGTATGAGATGGAAGCGCCGCTCTATGTGCTTGGACTTCTGATGAGACCTTGGTTCCTTAGCAAGAGCTATGATGCCATTATTATCGCAGTAGAGTGTTATGGCATCTGATGTCATCACGTCCAACTCTGCAATGAATTTCTTGAACCAGAAGCCTTCCTTAGCAGCTTCAGAGGCGGCGATGTATTCAGCTTCCATAGTAGAATCAGCAATGATCGGTTGTTTAGAACTCTTCTAATTCACCGTACCACCATTACACAAGAACATATATCCAGATGTTGACTTCCTATCATCGACATCAGTCATGAAGTCTGAATCTATGTACCCTTCTATCTTTAACTCTGATGGTCCTCCAAAAACCAAGAATAAATCTTTAGTTCTTCTCAAGTACTTCAGAATATTCTTCACAGCAGTCCAGTGTTCTTCACCTGGATTCGACTGATATCTGCTTGTGACACTCACAGCAAGGGCTATATCAGGTCGTGTACATAGCATGGCATACATGAGGCTCCCTATTGCCGATGCATAGGGTATCTTGCTCATGCGTTGAATCTCTTCAGATGTGTTGGGGCACATCTTCTTGGAGAGATGAATTCCATGCCTTAGGGGTAAGAGACCCCTCTTGGAGTTTTCCATGCTGAACCTCTTCAGCACCTCCTCTACATACATCTTCTGTGAAAGGCCAAGCATCCTTTTAGATCTATCTCTATAGACCTTTATTCCCAAAATATAGGATGCTTCCCCAAGGTCTTTCATGGAGAATTCTTTTGACAACCAGACCTTGACCGAGGTTAGCATGGGAATATCATTCCCTATCAGTAGGATGTCGTCCACGTACAGTACGAGAAATACGACAACGCTCCCACTAACCTTTTTGTAAACACACGGTTCCTCTTCGTTTTTGATGAAATCAAACGTTTTGATTGCGTTATCAAAACGAGTGTTCCAACTCCGAGATGCTTGCTTTAGTCCATAGATGGACCTTTGCAGCTTGCAGACCTTGTGATCTCCATCACTGGAAGTGAAACCCAAAGGCTGTTCCATATAGATATCTTCATCAAGATATCCATTCAAGAAAGCAGTTTTCACATCCATCTGCCAGATTTCATAATCATGAAATGCTGCAATGGCAAGCAATGTTCGGATGGATTTTAGCATGGCTACAGGTGAAAAGGTCTCCTGATAGTCAATGCCTTCGCGCTGACTATACCCTTTCGCCACAAGCCTTGCCTTATAGGTCTCTACCTCTCCATCCGAACCTATTTTCCTTTTGTAGATCCATTTGCATCCAATAGGTACAATACCTTCTGGTGGGTCTACTAAGGTCCAGACTTGGTTGGAATACATGGAGTCTAACTCTGACTTCATGGCTTCCAGCCATTTCTCGGAATCGATATCAGATATCGCCTCGTCGTAGGTTTTGGGATCTTGTGTATGATCCCTATCTCCCACTAGGAACATTTCCTCGGTATCCTCTTCTATTATACCTAAGTATCTATCGAGAGGATGGGAGACCCTACTAGATATACGAGGTGGTCGAGGGACATCGTGTACTGGCTCTGTATGAATGGGTTCAATAGGATCCATGACTCGTTGCTTTTCAGAGACTTTCTCTTCAAGCTCAATTTTCCTCCCACTGCCTCTATCAAGGATAAACTGGTTTTCCAAGAAGATGGCGTGACGGCTCACAAACACATTGTGATCCTCTGAGACGTAGAAATTGTATCCTAATGACTCTTTAGGATATCCTATAAAACGAGCATTTATGGTCCTAGCCTCTAACTTGTCTGCCTGTAGTCTCTTGACGTGGGCCGGACATCCCCAAATCTTGAGATGACCAAGACTTGGTTTCTTACCATGCCATATCTCATACGGTGTGGTAGGAACGGATTTAGAGGGAACTCTATTCAGTAGATATACTGCGGTAAGTAAGGCATCTCCCCAAAGAAACATAGGTAAATCAGTGAAGCTCATCATGGACCTGACCATATCCAATAGGGTCCGATTCCTCCTCTCTGACACCCCGTTGAGTTGAGGTGTACCCGGAGGTGTCCACTGTGAGACTATGCTGTTTTTCTTGAGATAGTCCCAGAATTCCCCACTAAGGTATTCTCCTCCTCGATCTGATCGAAGAGCCTTAAGAGGTTTTCCAGTTTGTTTTTCTACTTCATTCTTGAACTCTTTGAACTTTTCAAAAGATTCAGACTTGTGTCTCATAAGATACACATACCCATACCGTGAATAATCATCGGTAAAGGTAATGAAGTACGAATAACGTCTCCTGGCTAGCACATCGAATGGGCCACATACATCTGTATGTACTAGGGTAAGTATTTCAGTGGTCCTCTCCCCATGTCCTACAAAGGGCAATCTAGCCATTTTTCGTTGAAGACAGGACTCGCAAACTGGATATGACTCGGAAGTCAATGAGCCGAGAAGCCCATCTTTATCCATTTTGTTCATCCTATCCTCTCCAATATGGCCAAGTCTGAGGTGCCACAAATATTTTTGGTTTATCTCATCCCTGGATCTCTTGGATCCTTTGGCACTCACTTCTTGCTCGGTAACATTCACAGATACATCCATATGTAAATGATAGAGACTGTCAATCATAAAATCACGTGCAACTATTTTATTTCTGAAATAAATAGAACAGCAGTCTTTGTCAAAAGTAAAAACATGACCTTCCTGTGCTAGACATGAAATAGAAATCAAATTTCTGCTAGCAGCAGGTACATAATAGCAGTCTCTAAGCAATAAAACTAAAATCAGACGGTAGTCGCAGATGGTAGGTGCCCACAGCCACAGTAGCAACTTTTGCCCCGTTGCCAACCCGAAGGGTTACCGCACCTTCCGCCAGCCTTCTACTTTTCTTTAGACCCTGCATGGTAGTGCACAAATGAGCACTAGAACCAGAATCTATAACCCAACTAGAAGTAGAAGAAACCGTTAGATTAGTTTCAATTATGAGCAAGTCTATACCTTCTGAAGGTGTGTCACCTTTCTTGTTCTTCAGGCTCTCGAGGTATGAAGGACAGTTTCTCTTCCAGTGGCCATCGACATTGCAGTGGAAACATTTTCCTTTGTCGTTAGCCTTTTCTTTTGAACTTCCTTCTTTGGCTTCTTGTCTTTCTTCTGCTTCTTAGCAGGCTTCTTTTTCTTCCAAGTAGACTTTCTCTTGGAACCAGAAGTCAACTCAGCAGCAAGGACATTGCCCCTTGAACCTTTCAAGGCTCCCTCAGCAGTTACCAACATGTTTATCAGTTCAGTCTTAGTGCATTCAATCTTATTCATGTGGTAATTTACTATAAACTGACCAAATGAATTAGGAAGTGACTGTAGGATCAAATCCACTTGCAATTCCTTGTGCATGTTCATTCCGAGCTTCTCAAGCTCCTCTAGGTCCTTGATCATAGTCAGACCGTGATCATGGACAGACTGCCCTTCGCGCATCTTTATCTTGAAGAGCCTCTTGGACACTTCAAAACGAGCTGTGCGACTCTGCTCACCATACAACTCTTGCAGGTGTGCCAGTATGTCCTAGCAGTCTTCATATTTTCATGCTGGCATTAGAGTTCATTTGACATGGATGCCATCATATAGCATTTAACTCTAATGTCATCATCCATCCACTTTTGATGCATCTGTCGCTGAACATCAGTAGGACGTGTTGGTAGTGTGGGGCTATCTGAATCGAGTATGTAGCCTATTTTCTCACAGTCCAAAATAATTTTGAGGTTTCTAAGCCAGTCTTTGTAATTGGTTCCGGTCAGTCGGTTGGTCTCAAGAATACGGGTCAAAGGGTTTGAAGCTGACATTGTATCTGCAGAGGGTAAAGATTCTAGTTAGACTTTTGTACTTGATCATTAATCTGTTCTAAGGTCTTTTAGAACAAATGTACCTCTTACTATTTTCTCGAATCCCTTATACTCCCCTGGTAAGTAAACGGAAATCCTACGCGACTAGGGTTTCTAGTAGGTTACTGCGGTCTCACCAATTTACATACCACCTCACCTAACAGTTATTGGTGACACATAGATTGATGAATGTACAACGTTTTGTACAATGCTTCTCAAGCATGTTGCAGTGCAACTTGGTCTCTAAGCCATGAAAACCTCACCTAACAGTTATTGGGTCCCTGTACTCTTCTCTTGGCTTGTTCAAGAAGTTATCCTCTCCAACCTGCGCATTTCTTAGTTAAGTCAGACCCACCGTATAACCGTAGGAATAAAGTTGTCATTGGGTCCTCACCTAACAGTTATTGGTGCCCAACCCCACCTTTTACCTACAACATCTCATGTCTATAGAGAGGTCCAGCCCCCCGATGCAACTTGACCACTGTATCCAGCCGAGACAAATCAACATCAGAAAGGCCTTAGCACCTCTACTACAGTGGAAGACCTATTGACTTAATATTGGTTAATCAGGTCTTAGTGTTTGCAACTTGAGCTCTTCATAAGAGGTAATCGAACAATTGGCCAGGTAAGCAGGTGGGAGGCTCCCCTTACTCAGAGAGTAAGGTCCTAATTAAGTAACCACCTTTCATGCTTTCCTAGACACCAATTAGATCAATTAATCTAATATGACTTGCTCATGTTGGTTCACTCTCGACTTGATTGAGGAAGTTTTAATTAAGGTCTCAATTGGGTTTGCTACATCATATGTAAAACCTATCTACCCGACTCTCATTCACATCACATGCAAACGGCACATTGCAGGCAGTTATAATCGCTGCAATAATTAAAGCTAAACTTTAAATAGGTGTGATCATGGATTCTAGTTAGGTCGTATTACAAGCACATGCACGTCAATCGATCAACTGGTCTTCAACTCTTGAATTGGTTCCAAGTCTCCTTGATTCGATCCTTGATCAACTCTTGATCCAATCGCCATCAACCGCTTAGATCACCTGTTCATCTCATGCCTTGTCTTCAACTTTGATCGTTGACGTACATCACATCACAGAAATACAACCAGATGTAAAATAAAAATAATAATAAATTACATCTCCTTTTAGGAGGCACGCAGGCCTCTCAAAACATCAAATAAGATGCATGCAAGCATCTGAAAAAATTACATGACATCACAGATCACATCGCAGGTCATTACATTTGATACCAAAAGGGTTTGAATCCTATGATCATCACCACATGCAGCAAATTATAATTTTCAGATCTGAAAAACTAACTGATTATCTCATGACATAGGTTGCTGATCATGCTGACTCATGATTCTAAACTTTGTAATCTCATTAACAATGCAATTAGAGTCATCATCTTATCACATAAAAATCAGCATGCAAAAATCAGCACCCTAGAAAAATCTGCATGCAGAAAATTTTCAGCATGCATAATCTTTCAATTTTCAGATCTAATAAGCCTACTAATAATTAATCCTTACCTTAATCTACGAAGCCTAGGCTCTGATACCACTGTTAGAAACCCCGATCATGCCGCTGAAATTTAAAAAAATTCAGATGCAGTGGAAGAGGCATGCGCGGGATCAACCGTTCATCGCATGAACGTTGTTCAAAAAACCATTCGTAGATAGATAAGGATTAAAAACTTTTTTAAAACATTAGAAAATCAGATCTTCACCTTGTGCGGGTAGATGATCACCGCAAACTGATGATCGTGGTTTTGGATGAAGGTTCGCTTGAAGCCGTTCAAGTGCCCGGCCTCTACGGGTATCCATACGAAGCGAGGAACCGATCCAAGCTTTCTATCTCCCCGGGGTGCTAGCTCCCCTTGCAGAGATAACTTTGATGGCTGATCTCCTCTCTCTTTCTTTCAACTCTTGAATGTGCTTGAGAGGAGGAAGAAGAAGGATGAAGAAAAGAAGAGGAACGAAGCCCCTGCAGCCCACTTCCTTTTTCCTGCGTTGGAACCAAGGAGGAGGAAGAAGGGGACCGCCAACACCTTGTCTTTTGCTTCCCTTGCTTGCGGCTGAAAACCAAGGAGAAGGAGGAGGAGGCCACGGCTGAGGAGAAGAGGGGATTCACACAAATTAGGTCAGCCCCCAAGCTTCCTCTTAAATAGCATCTAGGGCTCCTACAAGTTAGGAGCCCTTGATCCATTACCAAGAGGGGCGTCGGCCCCCTCTTGTGTTGCCGCACCAAAGAAGCAAAGGAGGAGGGGCGTGAGCCCCTCCTCCTTGTGTTGCCCTAATCCTCATCTAATGAGGATTGGGAGGCCCTAATGTGGTTTAAGCCCTAATCCAATTAGGCTTAGCCCAAGGGTGAACCAATTTGGATCCAATCTAGGTAGTCCTAATCCAATTAGAACTTAAATCAATTTTGACTCAATTGAACTCTTCAATCCTAATCCAATTTAGGAGTCTTATTGATTCATTAGATTAATAATTAATTGTGACTTAAGAAA